>NC_041383.1:148678931-148847718 GCF_002162155.2 Triticum dicoccoides | reverse complement strand
GAGCACCGGCGTCGCGCCACCCGCCTCCACACCGGCGCCGCCCCGGCAGCCTCCTCCCCGACCGGCGGCCGCGTCTCCGGCAAGCTCCGTCTCCGGCTGCTACAGTGTCTCCGGCGCCTCCTTGGGAAGCGTGCCGATCCAGATCTGGATCTGGGCATCGGTTGACTTTTTCCCCAAACCCTAGTTCATGATGCATCCTTTGACTGCCCGTAACTTTGCATCCGTAGCTCCGATTTGGGCATATGATATATCAAAGTCTTCGCCTCGACATGTACATCATTTCATTCCATTGCATCATTCGCATTTGAGGTCATCTTGATTCCCAAAATGCTGTTAGAAGGAGGCTTCGTGAGTTAAATTGCAGATCCGTTAGTTCATCATGCACTTTTGTCATTTTTGCCATGTTTAATTCGTGCATGATATGCCTGTGACCCTTTGGGATGAATTGTTAAGCATTTTGCCTTCTTTCCAGAGGTGCCACCCATGCATTTTTAGGATGTGTGTGTTGTCTTCTGCAAGCTTGCGAAGAGAGGTAACTGAGATTGCTGATTTCAGAGACTTAGTGATTTTCACTAAGTCTGAGATATTTTAGTTCATGATGCTATATGTCCAGCTTGTTTCCTAGTGATCCGTGCCTCTTTTGAGGATGATCAGTAAGGGAGTTTTGATATTTATGTTATGCTCTATCCATCCATGTCTTTTTTTACATATGTGGAGTGCTCTAGGTTGACTCAATCGAGCTCAACTTTTGCTTCGTTGTTAATCTGGGCAGGTCGTCACTTGTTTGCGATTTTGCCGATGCTACCGTTAGTGTTCCATGCATGCTATGCCTTTGTTCTTGCCATGTGTAGCTAGCACATTGTGCCTTCTTGCTGGTCATATGCTTTCCTTGCCATGACTTTCCCCGTAGTGAGTGCATCGAGCTTGTTTACATGCCTTCGTGAGTTAAATTTCTGCATGCCTCGGTTTTCATTAAGTCTGAAAACTGATTGTGTTCGAGCTATGTTCGTGAGCTCGGTAGAGTATTTTGTGAACCCTTTTGGCCCCAGGTCACTTTGGGTGTTTTGTTAAGCTTGTTGAGTAGCTCCATGCCATGTTATTACTTGTCATATTCAGGTTTTGTATCATGTTGTTTTGCTGCTCCGAAGAGGGCTTCGTGATCTGAAATTTCAGGCTAGTGTTAATTTCACTAAGTCTGAAATCTGTTTTGCATATTCATTTTTTCCATGCTTGTTTGAACCTCTTAATGGATGAATTTGCCTATGTCTCAGTGCTAGTGTTTTGTTAACCATCTTGTGTACATCACTGCCATGTATTTTGTTTTCATGTTTGGTGGTTTTAGCATGTTCATTTCGTTGCATTTAGATGCCTACTTGCTGTAAATCGCAGACCGGTGTCATATCTTAAAACGCTTGCCATTTCCAAACCGTAGCTCCGATTCCAATGATCTTTATATCGTTTTCAAGCGATTTCATCCCCTCTATCCAGTGGCACACTTGTTTTTCCAAGTTGATGCCAGGTTCATGCATTTCCTGTCATATCTGGCATTTTGCATCCCGCATCGCATCCCGCATAGCATATCGTCATTTCATCATATTGCTTGGTCTTGCCCGTGGTTGATTGTATCCTTGGTGCTTGTTTGTCTTGTTGGGTAGAGCCGGGAGACGAGTTCACTACCGAGGAGCCCGTTGAGTTTGCTTGTGAGGATCCAGCCAACTCTGACAACTGTGCAGGCAAGATGATCGTACCCTCGAAATCACTACTATCTTTGCTATGCTAGTTTGCTCGCTCTTTTGCTTTGCCACTGCTACGATGCCTACCTTTTGCTTGTCAGCCTCCCAATTGCCATGTTGAACCTCTAACCCACCATTGTCCTAGCAAACCGTTGATTGGCTATGTTACCGCTTTGCTCAGCCATTCTTATAGCGTTGTTAGTTGCAGGTGAAGATTGGAGCCGTTCCTTGTTGGAACATTTATTTACTTGTTGGGATATCATTATATTGCTATGTTATCTTAATGCATCTATATACTTCGTAAAGGGTGGAAGGCTCGGCCTCTCGCCTAGTGTTTTGTTCCACTCTTGCCGCCCTAGTTTCCGTCATATCGGTGTTATGTTCCCGGATTGTTGCGTCCCTTACGCGGTTGGGTTATAATGGGAACCCCTTGATATTTCGCCTTGATTAAAGCTGGTCCAGCAATGCCCAACCTTGGTTTTACCATTTGCCACCTAGCCTTTTCTTTCCCTTGGGTTCTGCAGACTCAAAGGTCATCTTATTTTACCCCCCCCCCGGGCCAGTGCTCCTCTGAGTGTTGGTCCACCTGTCAGCTACCGGTGGCTACCAGGGGCAACTCTAGGCTGGCCTACCCGTACCTAGGACAATCTGAGTGTGCCCTGAGAAAGAGATATGTGCAGCTCCTATCGGGATTTGTCGGCACATTCGGGCGGTGTTGCTGGTCTTGTTTTAACCTATCGAAGTGTCTTGAGTTACCGAGATACCGAGTCTGATTGGAACGTCTTGGGAGGAGGTCTATTCCTTCGTTGACCATGAGAGCTTGTCATGGGCTAAGTTGGGACTCCCCTGCAGGGATTGAACTTTCGAAAGCCGTGCCCGCGGTTATGGGCAGATGGGAATTTGTTAATATCCGGTTGTAGATTACTTGAACTAAACATAACTAAAATGAATCAACCGTGTGTGTTACCGTGATGGCCCCTTCTCGGTGGAGTCCGGGAAGTGGACACGGTGTTGGAGTTATGCTTGCGCAGGATGTTCCTTAGTTTCTCGCTCGTGCTTCGCCTTCTCTTCTCTCTCTCTTTTGCGTATAAGTTAGCCACCACATATGCTAGTCGCTTGCTGCAGCTCCACATATATTTGCCTTATCCATTCCTATGAGCTTAAATAGTTTTGATCGCGAGGGTGCGAGATTGCTGAGTCCCTGTGGCTCACAGATACTATAACTCCAGATGCAGGTCCAGGTGATTTCGCTCCAGGTGACGAGTACGAGCTCAAGTGGGAGTTCGACGAGGACTCTCAGCGTTATTATGTTTCCTTTCCCGATGATCAGTAGTGGTGCCTAGTTGGGGATCGATTCAGGGCCTTGTCGCACGTTGGGTTCTTTTCTATTTTGGCGCCGTAGTCGGGCCATGAGTGTTTGTTTGATGGATGTTATTTATGTACTCTGATGTGACGTGGTGAGTGTAAGCCAACTATGTTATCTCCCCCTTTTATTATATATATTACATGGGATGTTGTAATGATTGCCTGACTTGCGACATTGCTTTCAATGCGGTTATGTCTCTAAGTCGTGCCTCGACACGTGGGAGCTATAGCCGCATCGAGGGCGTTACAGGTGGGGACGCATAGTCTTCGTCCGCCTATATATAAGGGGATAAGGATCCACCTTTTCACCTACGCCTTCTTCCTCCTTTGCTTATCCATCTTTGCGCACTCGAGCTCCAGCGCCCAAGTTCGCGCATCTCGTCTCGACCTTCTTCGACTATGTCTGGAGCGGGAAGCAAATGGTTGGCCTCCTCCATCACGGAGGAGCACATCGCAAAGCTGCGCAGCGGTGGATACCTTTCCGGCGACATCGCGCACCGGCTGCCCAACAAGGGGCAGCTCATCCCCACCCCCAGGCCCCATGAGAGGGTCGTTTTCCTTGCCCAGTTCCTCCGCGGACTGGGCTTTCCACTTCACCTCTTTGTCCGGGGGCTCATGTTCTACTACGGCCTGGATTTCCATGATCTGGCGCCGAACTTCATCCTCAACATCTCGGCGTTTATCGTCGTGTGTGAGGCCTTCCTCTGCATCCGGCCCCACTTCGGCTTGTGGCTCAAGACCTTCAATGTCAAGCCGATGGTAGTGAAGGGCACTCAAGCGGAGTGCGGAGGTGCCATGTTCGGCAAGATGCCCAACGTCCTCTGGTTCGAAGGGGCCTTTGTGGAGTACGTCAAGGGGTGGCAATCGGGGTGGTTCTACACCACCGAGCCGCGTGACCCTACGTGGGTAGCGGCCCCCGAGTTCAGATCTGGTATCCCTACGAAACTCACCTCCTAGAAAGAGAAGGGCTTGCTATGGGGTAGTTCGGAGGAGCTGACGGGACTCCAAGCCTGTATCCAGAAGCTGGTGAACAAGAAGCTCAAGCTTGTCAATGTGGTCCAAGTCATGCTCATCCGCCGGATTCTCCCCTGCCAACAACGGGTATTTAAATTGTGGGAGTTCAATCCGGCACAGCACTAGGCATTGAGCGGGCTCTTCGACATGACGTACGAAGGCGCCTGGGGGTGCTGTTCAAGGGCGGCGAAGCTCCCGCATCCGCAACTGAAGATCGCGGATTTCACTCGCAGCGACCAGCCGACAAGGTATGTGATTCTACCCCTTTACGGGACACTTGTTTTTAATAGTTTGACCCTATGCGGGTTTCAATCTTTCTTTTCCTTTGATAGGACTGGATGAAGAAGGCCAGGCAGATCATCTGCCCGGCTCCCATGCCAGAAAACCCAGTAGACGCCCGTCTAGCGTGGCTGCTGGTTCCGGCACCGCATGTGGTGCCGGAGAAGAAGGCCAAGAAGAAGGCCACGGGTACTCGAAAGAGTTCCCGTTTTCAGGTGTCCGACGATTCCGGAGTGGACTCCTCCCCCGAAGGCGAGGAGGAGGAAGAAGATTCTCTCCCAGAGGGAGGAGAGAGGAAGAGGAAGGCTTCCCCGACAGAGGAGGCCGAAGGGTCCAAGAGGGGAAGAACTATTCCCCCGGACTGCTCCACCAACTCCAATGTTGGTGAAGAAGAGTGGCCCTCGAGGGCCAGGCCTCCGGCGAGATCGTAAGTATCTGGATTCCTGAATGATTTGTAATATCTCTTTTGCGTCACATAGTGTCCTTCTAATGCCGCACTCTGCCTATAGTCCGGCCGATGATGATCTCCCCGCTTCGTCGAGTGGGTCGTTGGCTCCGTCGGATGTAGATTCCATCCCGACTGCCTCCACCCCTCGCGCCGCTGAGGACGCCGAGGTGGGATCCCGGGAATGGACCCATAAGGAGGAGGCTCCGGAAGCGCCGCAAGGCAGCCTCCCAGACTTTGCGCCGGACTCCATGCAGGAACCTGCAGTGGTTCCGGAGTCCGGCAGGCGGCCCCTTCACAAGAAGGGCAAGACCGTGACGCTGGCGGCCTCCGTCCAACCGGAGGCGCCGGACAACTTGTTGGAGGCGCTCAAAGGCGCTTCCATCGAGGAAGAACACTGCACTATCATGAGTTCGGTGATTCAGAAGGTTCAGCTCGCCAAGAGCGGGCTGACCGAAGCCTGCCGTAGCCTTCTAACAGGCTTTGAGGTAAGAAGTTAAAAATATGTAATGTAATACCGCATAGAGAGTAGCCCCTGATGCTCGGTTCGGTGTTCGGAAAGAAAAGCCGGACGGAGGATCTAAAAAGATATACGCAGGGTTGCTAAAAATTATGTCAATATGGGTTTGCAGGCTGCGCTGTAGACCTCTGCCGCACTGACTACGGAGGTCGGTGCTTTGAAGCAGGACCTCGAGCGGTCCAAGCAAGAGCTCGGCCGTGCCAAGAAGCAGCTCGAGGACAAAGAAGGTGAGTAACACCTCTTTGAATAGTTACCTTACAAAAAAGGATTTAGGTTGCAAAAAATAACAAGGATAACGTGGGTACTGCAGGGGCCACGAACAAGGTGGAAACCCTGAAGGAGGCTGCGTCTGCGGCCGAACGCAATGCGGCCGTGGAACGAGCAGAGCGAGAGAAGCAGGAGGCGCGGGTGGCGGATGTGCGGCAAGAGGTCCAAGGTCTCATGGAAAAGCATGAGAGTTTGGAGCGCGACTAAAAGACTCGAGAGTCCGAGCTTGCCTCGGCTCTCGAAAGTGCCAAAGCTGCCAAGGCCGAGGCCCATAAGGCCCTTCAGGAGGTTGAGGATGTGCAGAAGATAGCGGCGGGTAAGGCATTTTTCATGCAAAGCAAGCATGTTAATGTAAACTTCCTGATACTTACCCGAATTCGGAGCTCTCCAGGGGCGTTTGCAGATCTGCCTCGCAGCGTGTCCGATGCCGCCGCATTCTACCGAGCCGAGGAGGGGAGCTCAACGGAGAAGGTCTTCTAGTCTCAGTATGCTGAGGCCGGCCATCCGGTGCCCCCTAGCGACCAGCTGAAGCAGCTGGTCGAGCTCCACAAGGTTGCCGAGCAGGCCATCAAGGGCCTCATAGTCCGGCTGTGGCCTGGAGAGGCAATGCCTGGGAGCTACTTCGGCCTCGTGCGGCGGCTGGTGGATGCGTGCCCCTGGGTGGAGGTCATCAAGCGCTCCGCCTATATTGAAGGTGCCCGTCGGGCCCTTGCCCGCGCAAAGGTGCACTGGGGCAGGCTGGATGCGGAGAGGCTTATCACTGACGCGCCGCCAGCGGGCAAGGAGTATCGTACGCCCGAGATGTACTATAAGACTTTCCTGAAGGGTGCCCGCAAGATTGCGGATGAGTGCCCCAGAGATGTAATTATTGAGTAAACTCGCAATGTGTTATCCTGTGCGCTGAAAACTTTGTTCATATGCGCTAAGCAACGCTTATTGATTTAAAATATTACCTTCTGTGTGGCCGTTTATAAAATCTGAGAGATGGCAAGTCGTCGGCTTCAGCCCCCATGCCACGAGTGCTGCGGTGTTCGGGATAAACTTGAGCACTCTTGTTCCCATTTTTGGGTCCATCTAGGGAGGCGCTCAACACAACGAACAAGGCAACCGGACTTATAATGCTTGAACACTCTCACTTAGCCATAGAATTCTATAATTTTAAATTTTGGCGAAGCCCCTAGTATTCGGAAGACCGAGTTCGGGGCGCTATCCACGCCTTGGCCGCACATTATCCGGTTCTTCGCTCGAAGCGGCATAAGTCTTTGGGGACTCGAAAACACCTCTCGAACAGCAACCAGTCTCTCGCCTTATCATGCCAGTAAGTTTTATCTTTCTCCACTGAGGCGCTCACCCAGCTCATCCGGGGCGCAATCGCAGTGGTTCTCCCAGTGCTACCTTAGCCGACAGAACGGAACGTAAGGTACCAAAACATGGGAGCCGGGCAAACCCAACTATTGACCCAAGACATGATTCGGAGCAAATTCATATAATGCTATAAGTTCGGGGTGCCGCACTTGTGAAAGTGTTCGGACTTATCACACCATAATGCGGGGAACCTAAGCCCCTGGTGTATTCGTCCTTACCAAAATATACGGGTGCAAGATGTCATTAATGAACATATATGTAAAGTAATGCAATTATAGGCAAAAAGTGCTGCATTATTTATTCAAGGAATTCTGCTATGAGTGCGGAATGATACAAATAGTGCGGTAAGCAAGGGATTGGACTAATTAATCATGTCCCCCTCCAGGGATGGGCTGCGGACTGGTGTATATAATCAAATTTAATGCTCGTAATGGAGACCACCTGAGTGTTCGTCGCAGCCTTTTTCCCTCCCTGGCTGTTGCATCGTGAGTTCGGCGGGTTCGCCGCCGGACAGGGCCTCTGGTAAACGGAGTCCTGTGTATACAAAAAAGGAAAAAAAAAATAGAAAAAAAGCGACACACTTGGGAGCCCCTGGTGTGGTCGAGCCACACTCTGGGTCTGTTGTGGTCATGCCCCTCCCCCTATGCCCATGGTATCTCCAGAGCGTAATGATGTACGCGGAGGGCTGGTATTGCAATCATGCGAGGGCTGGGGTTGGGGCCGCATTGCTACGCATGCTCGAAACGTGCCAGGTGGTCTTGATTGATGTTGCTCGGGGCGTGTTTGGCCGTGTCCGGTCATTTAACGGCCAGACTCGAAAATTGCCTTAGAAGGCTGCTCTGTACTTCTGCCGCGAGAGCCACTGTATGTTCCTCCGTTCGGAGGGAGCGTTCCGTATTTCCGTTGACCGTAATGACTCCACGAGGGCCTGGCATCTTGAGCTTGAGGTATGCGTAATGCGGCACCGCATTGAACTTTGCGAACGCGGTTCGTCCAAGCAGAGCGTGATAGCCGCTGCGGAACGGGACTATGTCGAAGATTAACTCCTCGCTCCGAAAATTATCCGGGGATCCGAAGGCCACTTCCAGCGTGACTGAGCCTGTACAATTGGCCTCAACACCTGGTATGACGCCTTTAAAGGTCGTCTTTGTAGGTTTAATCCTTGAGGGGTCTATGCCCATCTTGCGCACTGTATCCTGATAAAGCAGGTTCAGGCTACTGCCGCCGTCCATCAGGACTCTCGTGAGGTGAAATCCATCGACGATTGGGTCTAAAACCAATGCGGCGAATCCGCCATGGCGGATACTGGTCGGATGGTCTCTTCGATCGAAAGTGATCGGGCAAGAGGACCATGGATTGAACTTCGGGGCGACTGGCTCCATCGCATATACGTCCCTCAGTGCACGCTTCCGCTCCCTCTTGGGTATATGGGTTGCGTATATCATGTTTACCATCCGCACTTGTGGGGGGAAACCCTTCTGTCCTCTATTGTTCGGTGGCCGGGTCTCTTCCTCGTCGTTGCTGTGTAGCCCCTTGTCGTTGTTTTCGGCAATTAACTTGCCTGCCTGCTTAAATACCCAACAGTCTCTGTTGGTGTGGTTAGCTGGCTTTTCGAGGGTGCCATGTATCTGGCATGAGCGGTCGAGTATTCGGTCCAAATGGGACGGACCCGGAGTGGTTCTTTTGAATGGCTTCTTCCGCTGACCGGGTTTAGAGCCTCGGAATCCGGCGTTAACTGCCGTATCCTCATTGTTGTCGCCGTTAACGCGACGTTTGTTTTTGCTTCGACGCGACCTGCCGTTGTGGTCCTTAGTATCCGGACTGCCATCATTTTTGCTGAGGTTGTTGCTGCGAGCTAGCCAGCTATCCTCTCCCGCACAGAAGCGGGTCATTAATGATGTGAGGGCTGCCATGGATTTCGGCTTTTCCTGTCCTAGGTGCCGGGCTAGCCATTCGTCGCGGATGTTATGTTTGAAGGCTGCGAGGGCCTCTGCATCCGGACAGTCCACGATTTGATTTTTCTTTGTTAAGAACCGTGTCCAGAACTGTCTGGCCGATTCATCTGGCTGCTGAATTATGTGTCTTAGGTCATCGGCATCTGGTGGTCGCACATATGTGCCCCGGAAGTTGTCGAGGAATGCGGCTTCTAGGTCTTCCCAACACCCAATTGACTCTGCGGGCAAGCTGTTAAGCCAATGCCGAGTTGGTCCTTTAAGCTTGAGTGGGAGATACTTGATGGCGTGGAGATCGTCGCCGCGGGCCATATGGATGTGAAGGAGATAATCTTCGATCCAAACCGCGGGGTCTATCGTGCCATCGTAGGATTCAATGTTTACGGGTTTAAACCCTTCAGGGATTTGATGATCCATTACTTCGTCAGTGAAGCATAGCGGGTGTACGGCGCCTCTGTATTGAGCAATATCACGACGTAGCTCAAGGGAGCGTTGCCTGCTGTGTTCGGCCCGGCCGGAGTTGTTGTATCCGACTCGACGGTACTCGTCGTGGGTCGTGGGGCGCCCACGTGATCCATATATAGATCTGGATTGTCTTTCCTTGTCCTCCAATATATCCCGCAAGTCCGGCGCGTTCCCTCGTGGCTTCGTACTTTTTGAGCGATGCCGGGGTACGGTCTTGGTGGAGGGCCTAGGTGCCTCTCTGTCCCGACCACGGGGTGGTCGGTCTGCCGTATTGTGCGCTGGTGATGAAGGTATGTATGCTTCCTCCTCTAATCGGGGGAGCAACTTGCGTTTTCGGTAGCTCTTGGAGGGGCGTTCGAGTTCATACTCTTCAGCTGCGAGGACCTCGGTCCATCTGTCGGCCAGCAGGTCTTGATCAGCTTGAAGCTGCTGCTGCTTTTTCTTAAGGCTATTTGCTGTGGCCATTAGCCTGCGTTTGAAACGCTCTTGTTCAACGGGATTGTCGGTGTCAAAACCGGCGGATCTCGGGTAGGGGGTCCCGAACTGTGCGTCTAGGCGGATGGTAACAGGAGACGAGGGACACGATGTTTTTACCCAGGTTCGGGCCCTCTCGATGGAGGTAAAACCCTACGTCCTGCTTCATTAATATTGATGATATGGGTAGTACAAGAGTAGATCTACCAAGAGATCAAGGAGGCTAAACCCTAGAAGCTAGCCTATGGTATGATTGTTGTAATGTATGTTGTGTCCTACGGACTAAAGCCCTCCAGTTTATATAGACACCGGAGGAGGCTAGGGTTACACAGAGTCGGTTACAATGGTAGGAGATCTACATATCCGTATCGCCAAGCTTGCCTTCCACGCCAAGGAAAGTCCCATCCGGACACGGGACGGAGTCTTCAATCTTGTATCTTTGTAGTCTTGGAGTCCGGCGGACGATGATAGTCCGGCTGTCCGGACACCCCCTAGTCCAGGACTCCCTCAGTAGCCCCTGAACTAGGCTTCAATGACGATTAGTCCGGCGCGCATAATGTTCGGCATTGCAAGGCGGGTTCCTTTCTTGAATAATCCGGAGAAGATCGTGAACACCAGGATAGTGTCCGGCTCTGCAAAATAAATTCCACATTCCACCATAGAGAGAATAAAATGTACACCAGTCCAATCTGCTGACGTATTATGCGGCATGACATCACACCGCTACCAAGCCAATGTTTGAATCGTTTTTTACTTCGTACCACCTCAGCACGTTTAGCGAAGCGGTTTCCTTGGCACGTCTTGTCGAAGCAGAGATCGTGTTCCCCTTATTCCGGGATTCTCATCAATACGGACGTGGGTAACCCAACCGCGCCATTGATGGTGGCGCTTGGGAGATAAGCGAGTTTTACCAGGCCGGTGGGGAACGCACAGTTTCGTCCGCCTATATATAAGGGATAAGGATTTACCTTCTCACCTACCCCTTCTTCCTCCTTTGCTTATCCATCTCTGTGCACTCAAGCTCCAACACCCAAGCTCGCGCATCTCGCCTCGACCTTCTCCGAATATGTCCGGAGCGGGAGGCAATTGGCTGGCCTCCTCCGTTAAGGAGGAGCACATCACCAAGTTGCGCAACGCCGGATACCTTTCCGGCGACATTGCGCATCGGCTGCCCGACGAGGGGCAGCTCATCCCTACCCCTGGGCCTCATGAGAGGGTCGTCTTCCTTCCCCACTTCCTCCGCGGACTGGGCTTTCCGCTCCATCCATTCGTCCGGGGGCTCATGTTCTATTACGGCCTGGATTTCCACGATCTGGCGCCGAACTTCATCCTCAACATCTCGGTGTTTATCGTCGTGTGCGAGGCCTTCCTCTGCATCCGGCCCCACTTCGGCCTGTGGCTCAGGACCTTCAACGTCAAGCCGAAGGTTGTGAAGGGCACGCAAGCGGAATGCGGAGGCGCCATGTTGGGCAAGATGCCCAACGTTCGTTTCCTCGAAGGGACCTTCGTGGACTCCGTCAAGGGGTGGCAATCGGGGTGGTTCTATATCACCGAGCCGCGCAAGCCCGCATGGGCGGCGGCCCCCGAGTTCAGATCTGGCATCCCGACGCAGCTCACCTCCTGGAAAGAGAAGGGCTTGCTGTGGGGCAATGCGAACGAGGTGACGGGACTCCGAGCCTGTATCCAGAAGCTGGTGAGCAATAAGCTCAGGCTCGTCGACGTGGTCCAAGTCATGCTCATCCGCCGGATTCTCCCATGCCAAGAACGGGCATTCAATCTGTGGTAGTTTAATCCGGAACAGCACCAGGCGCTGAGCGAGCTCTTCGATACGACATACAAAGGCGCCTGGAGGGTGCTGTTTAAGGGTGCCGAAGCCCCCGTATCCGCGACGGAAGATCGCAGATTTAGCTCGCAGCATCCAACCAACGGGGTGAGTGATTCAACCCCATTACGAGACACTTTATAGTAATCAAATTGATTCTAAGAGGGTTTCACCCTTCCTTTTCCTTTGACAGGAATGGATGGAGAAGGCCGAGCAGCTTATCTGCCCGGCTCCCATGCGCGAAGACCCAGTGGACGCCCGTTTAGCAGGGCTGTTGGTTCCGGCGCCGCATGTGGTGCCGGAGAAGAAGGCCAAGAAGGCGGCCGTGGGGACTCGAAAGAGTTCCCGCTATCAGGTGTCTGATGACGAGGCGGAATCCTCCCCCGAAGACGAGGAGGAGGAGGAGGACTCTCTCCCGGAGGAGGGAGAGAAGAAGAGGAAGGCTTCCCCAATAGGGGAGGCCGAAGGGTCCAAGAGGGGGAGGACTATCCCCCCAGACTGTTTTGCCAACACCTCCGCTGGCGAGGATGAGTGGCCTCCAAGGGCCAGGCATCCGGCAAGATCGTGAGTATCCGGATCCTTAATACATAATTTTTTCGTGCCACATAGTGTCCTTCTAACGCCGCATTCTGTCTGTAGTCCGGCCGATGATGATCTCCCCGCTTCATCAAGCGGGTCATTGGCCCCGTCGGATGTGGATTCACTTCCGACCGCCTCTACCCCCCGTGGCAAAGACGCCGAGGTGGGATCCTAGAGAGGGACCCATCAGGAGGAGGCTCCGGAGGCGCCGTCACGTCGCCTCCCGGACTTTGTGCCGGACTCTACATCGGAACCTGCAGTGGTTCCAGAGTCCGACAAGTGGCCCCTTCGAAAGAAGGGAAAGACCGTGACACCGGCGGCCTCCGTCCAACCGGAGGCGCCGGACAGCTTGTTGGAGGCGCTTAAAGGCGCTTCCATCGAGGAAAAACACCGCACTATCATGAGTGCGGTGATTCAGAAAGCTCAGCTCGCTAAGAGCGGGCTGACCGAAGCTTGCAGCAGCCTTTTAACAGGCTTTGAGGTAAGAAGTTAAAGTTATATAATGTAATACCGCATAGACAGTAGCCCCTGATGCTCAGTTTGGTGTTTGGAAAGAAAAAGCCGGACTGAGGATCTAATAAGATATACGCAGGGTTGCTTAAAATATGTCAATATGGGTTTGCAGGCTGCGCTGCTGACCTCTGCTGCACTAACGGCGGAGGTCGATGTGCTGAAGAAGGATCTCGAGCGGTCCGAGCAAGAGCTCAGCCATGCCAAGAGGCAGCTCGAGGAAAAAGAAGGTGAGGAACACCACTTTTGATAATTACCTTACAGAAAAGGGTTTTGGTTGCGATAAAGTAAATAAGGATAATACGGGTATTGCAGGGGCCACGAACGAGGTGGCAGCCCTGAAGGAAGCTGTGTCCGCGGCCGAACGCAGTGCGGCCGCGGAACGGGCAGAGTGAGAAAAGCAGGAGGCACGGGTGGCGGAAGTTCAGCAAGAGCTCCAGGCTCTCATGGAAAAGCATGAGAGTTTGGAGCGTTACTCAAAGACTCGAGAGTCCGAGCTTGCCTCGGCTCTCGAAAGTGCCAAGTCCGCCAAGGCCGAGGCCCATAAGGCCCTTCAGGATGTTGAGGATATAAAGAAGATAGCGGCGGGTAAGGCATTTTTCATGCAAAGCAGGCATGTTAATGTGAACTACCTGACACTTACCCGCATTCGGAGCTCTCCAGGGGCGTTTGCAGATCTGCCGCGTAGTGCGTCTGATGCCGCTGCATTCTATCGTCGCGAGGAGGGGAGCTCGACGGAGAAGGTCTTCTGGTCTCAGTACGCTGAGGCCGGCCATCCGGTGCCCCCAAGCGACCAGCTGAAGCAGTTGGTCGAACTCCACAAGGTAGCTGAGGAGGCCATGAAGGCTCTCATAGTCCGGCTGTGGCCTGGACAGGCCCTGCCTGGAAGCTACTTCGGCCTTGTGCGGCGGCTGGTGGATGCGTGCCCCTGGGTGGAGGTCATCAAGCGCTCCGCCTGTATTGAAGGTGCTCGTCGGGCTCTTGCCCGCACAAAGGTGCAGTGGGGCAGGTTGGATGCGGAGAAGCTTCTCACGGACCCCCCGCCACCGGGCAAGGAGTATCGCACGCCCGAGATGTATTATAAATCTGCCCTGAAGGGAGCCCGCGATATTGCGGATGAGTGCCCCCGGAATGTAATCTTTGAGTAAACTCGTTATGTATTATCCTGCGCGCGGAAACTTTGTTCATGTGCGCGTTAAGCAACGCTTGTTTAATTTAAAATATTACCTTTTGTGCGGCCGTTTATAAAAATCTGAGAGATGGCAAGTCGTTGGCTTCAGCCCCCAAGCTGCAAGTGCTGGGGTGTTCGGGATAAACTTGAGCACTCTTGTTCCCATTATTGGGTCCATCTAGGGAGGTGCTCAACACAACGAACAAGGCAACCGGACATATAGTGCTTGAACACTCTCACTTAGCCATAGAATTCTATAATTTTAAATTTCGGCGAAGCCCCTAGTATTCGGAAGACCGAATCCGGGGCGCTATCCATGCCTTCGTCGGACATTGTTCAGAACTTCACTCGAAGCGGCGTGAGTCTTTAAGGACCCGAAAAAACCTCTCGAACAGCGACCAGTCTCTCGCCTTATCATGCCGGTCAGTTTTAGCTTTCTCCACTGAGGCGCTCGCCCGGCTCAACCGGGGCGCAATCGCAGTGGTTCTCCCAGTGCCACCTTAGCCGACAGAACGGAACGTAAGGCACCAAAACGTGGGAGCCGGGAAAACCCAACTATTGACCCAAGACATGATTCGGAGCCGATTCATATAATGTTATAAGTTCGGGGTGCCGCACTTGTGAAAGTGTTCGGACTTTATCACACCATAATTTGGGGAATAGAAGCCCCTGGCGTATTCGGCCGTACCAAAATATACGGGTGCAAGATGTCATGTAATGAGCATATATATAAACGATAATGCAATTGCAATAAAAAGGTGCTGCATTATTTATGAAAGAGAGTTTGCTATGATAGCGGACTGATACAAATAGTGCGGTAAGCAAGGGATTTGGACTAAATAGACATGTCCCCCTCCAGGGGTAAGCTGCGGACTTGGTGTATATAATCGAATTTAATGCTCGTAATTGAGACCACCTGAGTGTTTGTCGCAGCCTTCTTTCGTCCCTGACTGTTGCATCATGAGTTCGGCAGGTTCATCGACGGACAGGGCCTCTGGTTAACGGAGACCTGTATACATAGAGAAGAAATAAGAAAAAAAGAAAGGGGGGCACACTTGTGAGCCCACGGTGTGGTCGAACCGCACTCCGGGTCCGTTGCGACCGTGCACCTTCCCCTGTGCCCATGGTATCTCCAAAGCGTAATGATGTACGCAGAGTGTTATTCTTGCGATCATGCGCGGGCGAGGGTTGGGGCCGCATTGCTACGCGTGCTCTGATCGCGCCAGGTGATCTTGGTTGGCATTGCTCCGGGCGCGTTTTGCTGTATCCGGCCTTCTAACGGCGGACTCGAGAATTGCCTTAAAAGGTTGCTTTGTACTTCTGCCGCGAGAGCCGCTGTATGTTCCTCCGTTCGGAGGGAGCGTTCCTTATTTCCATTGACCGTGATGACCCCACGAGGGCCTGGCATCTTGAGCTTTAGGTATGCATAATGCGGCACCGCGTTGAATTTTGCAAACGCGGTCCGTCCGAGCAAAGCGTGATAGCCGCTGCGGAACGGGACTATGTCGAAGATTAACTCCTCACTCCGGAAATTATCCGGGGATCCGAAGACCACTTCCAGTGTTACGGAGCCTGTGCAATTGGCTTCCACACCTGGTATGACACCTTTAAAGGTTGTCTTTGTAGGTTTAATCCTTGAGGGGTCTATGCCCATTTTGCGCACTGTATCCTGATAAAGCAGGTTCAGGCTGCTACCGCCGTCCATCAGGACTCTCGTGAGGTGAAATCCATCGACGATTGGGTCTAAAACCAATGCGGCGAATCCGCCATGGCGTATGCTGGTCGGATGGTCTCTTCGATCGAAAGTGATCGGACAGGAGGACCATGGATTGAACTTCGGGGCGACTGGCTCCATCGCATAGACGTCCCTTAGCGCGCGTTTCCTCTCCCTCTTGGGTATATGGGTCGCATAAATCATGTTCACCGTCCGCACTTGCGGGGGAAAACCCTTCTGTCCTCTATTGTTCGGAGGTCGGGTCTCTTCCTTGTCGTCGCTATTTAGCCCCTTGTCATTGTTTTCGGCAATTAACTTGCCTGCTTGCTTGAACACCCAGCAA
The DNA here is from genome assembly GCF_002162155.2 of Triticum dicoccoides. Classification (NCBI taxonomy): domain Eukaryota; kingdom Viridiplantae; phylum Streptophyta; class Magnoliopsida; order Poales; family Poaceae; genus Triticum; species Triticum dicoccoides. Next base: position 148,831,700 of record NC_041383.1, on the reverse strand, counting down.
TCTCCATTAGTGTGAGTGGCTGGTTTTTCGGGGGTGCCATGTATCTGGCATAGGCGATCGAGTATTCGGTCCAAGTTGGACGGACCCGGAGTGGTTCTTTTGAATGGCTTCTTCCGCTGACCGGGTTTAGAGCCTCGGAATCCGGCGTTGACTGCCGTATCCTCCTTATCGTCGCCGTTAATGCGGCGTTTGTTTTTGTTTCGACGTGACCTACCGTTGTTGTCCTTTATATCCGGACTACCAGAATTTTTACGGAGATTGTTGCTGCGGGCTAGTCAGCTGTCCTCTCCCGCACAGAAGCGGGTCATTAGAGATGTGAGGGCTGCCATAGATTTAGGCTTTTCCTGTCCCAGGTGCCGGGCTAGCCATTCGTCCCGGATGTTATGTTTGAAGGCTGCAAGGGCCTCTGCATCCGGACAGTCGACGATTTGGTTTTTCTTTGTCAAGAACCGTGTCCAGAATTGTCTGGCCGATTCATCTGGCTGCTGAATAATGTGGCTTAGGTCATCGGCGTCTGGTGGTCGCACATAGGTGCCCTGGAAGTTGTCGAGGAATGCGGCTTCCAGGTCTTCCCAACTACCTAAAGGATTAGCGCGACCAACTATTTCTTGTCATCGATCTCCCGGGCAATGACCACAACACGGACAGCGGCATGGAAATTGATCTCTGGGGCGATGTCCACAGGACTGACCGTGACCTCGGAATCGATCTCTGGGACGATGTCCACATGATGGATAGCGGCATCGGAATCGATCTCCGGGGTGATGCCAACAGGACGAGCCGCGACATCGGAATCATCAAGGACATCCACCGGCACCTGCACAACCCTAACATATTAGCAAAAACATTGCAAATAATCAAAAACCACAACTATGGTAATAAGCCATTATTTTTTACCTTGTGCAGCTCACAAGGGGGATCTCATCCCTCCGGGGGCCATCTCCTCGTCCTCGATGGGGGCCATCACCTTGCCAGGGGAATACTGCTTCTCAACGGCGACTATCTCCTTAAACTCGGCCTTGAGCCTCGCATAGGTGGCCACAAAAAGAGTTCCTGGGGTAGGGACGGTGGGGCCCTTGCTATTCTTCCAACTTTCTTTGAGTAGTTCGTCCGCCAACGTTGTCAACTCTTTGGCCAGTGCTTGTTTCTTGGAGTTCTTCGTCTCCATGGGTTGGCCTGCCAACATGGTCAACTCATTGGTCGGTGCTCGCTTCCTGTAGATCGCTGTCTTCAGTGGGTTGTCCGCCGGCAACTCTTTACCTAGTGCTCCAGGATCCATCAATGAACTAACAAACAAAAAGCAATCGAAAGGAAACCACAATCGCAATGAAAACGGGAAAATAATAGGATGTGAGAATCAGTCGGTGCTTCGCAAAAAGAAGATTCTTGGAATGAAAATATAGCAGCATAACTGATTCGCCCACCTTTCCTTCGTCGGTACAGAAGAAAAATGGCAGAAGTGAGTAGCCTGGAATGAGATATTCTTCAAGAAAGGGAAGAAAGGGCTTGAACGATCGTTCCAGTGAAATGATGGTTGCTTCGTCCAGTCCAACTTGGAGGCCACCTTACCACTGCTGGTAAAGGTGTGTGTTTTGTGATATGACGGGTCATGACGGCCACACCGGGGTGACAGGTGAGTCTTGACTGTAGCACCTCATTGTGATTTGCTGGATGGCACGCGGGCCCGGATGCTTTGAAATGTCCCGCATGTAGATAGAGCGGCTAGTCATATAGGAGTGCTCAATACTTGTGCACCGCGACCAACGCGGAGAGGAAAACGAGAGAACTACACAATTAATGCATGAGTTTAATTAGGGTAGTTTTGTAAAGTACGAGATACATTCCTCCAATCGCAAAATGCCTTGGTTCATGAGATTTGAGATTTGAGCCCTATAAACCGGAAGGGAGGGAGTACTGCACGTGGTGTAGTCTAGTCACTTGTTGAAACCTCTAGAAAGGCAAATACTCCTTTCCGGTTTACAGGGCTATAATACTACTCCCTCCGTCTAGGTGTGTAAGACTAGCCACAATGGTGAGTAACATACACTAGTAACATACACATATCCCTAGACTTTGTTACTGCCTTCATAGTGGGTAGTAACATAAGTGTGGTAACATGCAAAGCTTCATTTATTAGGTTATAGACTCATATTGCATTGGAGCATGTGATGTTACAGTAACTAGCTAAGTTACTATAACTACCTCTCTCCTCATTAACTCATTGCCACATAAGCAAATTTGTTGAGTTGAACTCGATGTTACTGCTGAAGTTACTCCCACTGTGGCTAGCCTAAGTCATCTTACGAAAACCAAATAGTCCCAAAACACTTAGGCGTGGTGCATTAACTTCTACCTTGCTTCTTGTTTCTTGACATATCAACCAATAAGAGATGAGAGGTGTGCATGCTTTTAATGACTTGCGGTGGCTAGTTCATTGCATGCAATGCTATTAATTAGCAAATAAACATTGGTGACTCCAGAAGGAAACGGTGCTAAGCATGTGGACCTATGCAGAATGAGTATCAACCAATGGATGATGGAGTTTAATTGTTAAACAATTCAATGAGGGAAGCTTAGCTACAAATTCAACGACTTACTCTCCTAGACGGAGGGAGTAGCAAGTACTAGTACTACAATAGTGGGCTCAAATAGCAATTTTGTCTCATGCAAGAGCCTGGCTACTATATGCGTGCTCCAAGGCACCGCACCACGCGAGCGTTCGCAACTGCCACGTTCAGGTTGCGCTTGGCCCTTCGCCTCTTCGAGAAGACGAACAATGATGTTACTCCTAGTTCTAAAATATCGAATCCACTGCTGCATGTCTGTCCACCTCATGCGGGAGGGATAGCGTGTAGCGACAGCTTCTACTTACTACTCCTACCTTTGCGTCTAGGACAGGTGCGCCCAACAGGTGGTTGGCCCTCCTGTCATACAGCTAAAGGTAGGTGCAGTTAAGGCGCCGGAGCTCAGTCCGCGAGGGAGAGGGCGTTGTAGTAATCAAATTTCTCGGTCTTGTACGAGTTGACGCGACACATCAATGCTTATATGTGAACTAAAAAGAAACAGAGGGGGTATGTAGACATATTCTGCTTCGTATGTAGTCACTTGTTGCAATCTCTAAAAAGACTCATATTTGGAAACGGAGGGAGTACAACGCATGCATGCATGTCGTGACTTTCCTTTTGATACTTGCATGTGTTGATTTGATGCACCTTGCCAAATTTTGACTATAAATTTAACTAACCAAATTTTCATGCAAGTCACAAAAAATTATGGGGCTATTTGGATTGTGACTATGTTTGTCTTATGTTGCCACATTATTTTTCCCACACTTGCCACACTTGCCTAACTTGAGTTGCTCAAATTGTTAGACACACTTTGGCTTGCCTAAGGAAATCTTGCCACAATTTTTGTGTCTATGACATGTGGGGTTCACTGCTAATAAAAAAAATCTTGTCTTAGGTGTGGCTAATAAAAAAGACTTATATTTAGGAATGGAGGGAGTAGAAAAAATAAATAATAATGCATGTTGGGGAAACCCATGTTTCCTGGCTTGTTCACAATTTTTACGAGGGGGTGGTTGTTCATTTAATGGAGGGACTTGTGGTACTACCAGACTTGAACGATACAAAGTACGACCTGGCACACCGTAACACCACTTGGAACAAGCGGGTAGCTATCTCAAAAAACAATCAACAACTAAAAAAACCCGCGACCTGGCATGTAGTAGTACACAATTTTAAATGATTGTTTTGATGGAGTGAAAAAGGAAAACTACCCCACTACATATATATAAGCCGGAGCCTCCGCGCTTGCTTGCTAGGGTTGCTCTATTCACACACTCTCATCCTCTCCAGATCTAAACAAGATAGGGGTAGTAACACTGTCTTTCTCTCTTCAAAAAACACTGTCTTTCTATCCTCACCGCTGGTTACAGATCCGGACGTATCCCCCTCCGTCAGTGAAGGGGAGGAGGGGCAGCGTTTAGGCCGTCGTCGATAGCGAGGGAGGAGACCCACTGCCGGCCGCACCGTTATCTCTGGCCGAGCGCCGGCGTGGGAGGTCCTCCGATCCCTTCGTTGTTGCCAGTGGGCGGATCCGGCCTCCCACCGCACACCTATCCACATCCCGACGACCTTCAAGTATATCTTCGTTCGAAACCGCCTTAGCTCTACTTCCCCAGCCCGCTACGTCGCTGCATGTGCATCATTTTCTACCTCTCAGCCCCTCTCGATCGGATGGTCCAACGTCACCTAGTATTTTTTTTCTTCTATTGTTAGAGGTAAAGCTACTTCATGGAGTCGAATCCTGTACTCCCTCCGTCCGAAAATACTTGTCATTGAAATGGATGTATCTAGATGTATTTTAGTTCTAGACACATCCATTTTGATGACAAGTAATTCCGGACGGAGGGAGTACTTGGTTCAAACAAGAAATAAAGTGGGGGTGGGGGAATTTAGTATGTACATCGGACTTGGTACAAACAGGAAGGAAAGGGGGTGAAAGTAGTACAGACTGGTCATCCAACCGGTATCTTGGTCGAAAAGGGAAATATAGGGGTAACGCTGTACAGAGTGGTATGACGAGGACTAGATTTGCTATCCACACATAGGAGTAGGTGTCTAGAGTGAACAGAAATGGGACCAACCCAGATATGTTTCTTGGATGTTTGTTTCTTGGGGGAACAAACTATGAATCACGACTTTATGCCCGTGTTTACGTACATGGTGCTGGACTGCTGGTGCACCCACTATCCCATGCCCTTATACCAAATATTTAGATGTTCTTAATCTAATGTCCCTGGTAAAAATGAAGCCATGCCACTATTATAAGCCACGACAAGTTTAGCCAAATGTTTTTGCCTGTAATTGTTTGAGACTTTGATTGTTTCCTCTGTACCTTTTTGTGCAAACAGGGATATCCAATTCACCTGGTTGCTGTTGTGACCTTTTGGTGCACTGCACAAAACTCTTCTTAAAAGAAGTGACTTTTGTGTTGTTTAACTGGAATGTCAGAATGGAACAGTTGGTTCATTTTGGTGGAACTGCACAAAGGGAGATCTGTGTTCCAATCCTCATCATCCATATTGGCGCCATAACCTTCCTGTAAGTAAGAATGATATTTAATGCATGTGTTCATCTCTATTTTCCGACTGCCATGAGAAAATAATGCTATTTTTTACTAGTACACTTGTACTCCCTCACTGACAAAACCAATTCTGAACTAGAAGGCCAATCATGTGCTTGGTTTCACCAACTGGTGAGGAGAAAGAGAAACAGAGCATGAAGAGGAAGAAGAAGAAGAAGGAGGAGGAGGAGGAAATGAAGAAGATCACACGATGGTACCGTCCTATGTTATCCTGACATCTTGCTAGTGGTGTTGTATTGCTGTGTTGCTACTAGTCTTAATTTACTTGGAAGACTAGCAAGATGCTTGTTCGTTGCACGTAACATTGAGATGCAGTTAACAACAAGATCACCAAATCTGTTTTTTGTAAGAGTATAAGAGTAATAGATAATAGAGTAGAGATAGATAGAGAAATGCATCATAGTAGTACTTGGCTTAACGACACATCATACTAATTAACCAGATTCTGGATGCATGTGTGACCCAGGTCTACACGATCAATAGTGCCAAGTTGATCTTGCTGAAGCCGAGGCCTCAATCGAGGCCATTCAAGGGCTCCGGCAATGTCTCCCTTACATGTGAGACGATCCTCCAGGGAGCCCTTCCACTTCTGTCGTCTCTCTTGCAAGGTCACTTAATTAATCAGGAGTACTTAAGTAGCACTAATTTATTGCTGCCTAATTTTCCCGTCAGAGTTAAACAAATCTTTAGTAGCACCCTATGCTGAATCATGTATGTGTATATATGTATCTGGAGGTGAATCATGTGGTGGATCAGGGAGGGAATCTTGGTAGTGTCATGACATAATAATGCTATTGTCTTTCTATCCTTCCTCACTAAGCTAATGAAGGTTTCACCTTTTTCCTACTTGTGCAAATAGGGATCATGTTGTGCCAATCGTACATTTTAGTGGAACTGCACTAGAGAATACAATGAACTGTATCCCAGCCAGTGCTTTAACTCTGCTAGTAGTTCTTGATAATCTTTCGATATAATCTCACCACTGGTAAACAAGAGTTATTTCAACCATACATTTGAAGTGCACAAAAATATATACTATTGATGATTCCAGTGAGTGCTTTATCATCTCTTTTGGAATTACTTGAATAAGCATATTTTGCTCAGGTTGGTACCAGCCTAAGGCCTTCAGCCATATTAGTTTGTTGTACCTATATATGTATTGTGCTACTGTGTTGCTACTGTCATGAGAAACTCCTTTATCTTTGCACGTTAAAGTTTTGCAACCTATGATACATGGCAATGTTTTGAGTGTTGAGCTAATTGCCACAGATTAAATAAATTAATACCTCTCTTTAAGCAAGACTACTATGTTGCTAACTTTACCCATTAAGATAATGAGGGTGCTTCTGTTTGTTAGTGTATGTTTCATCAACTAGTCCCACTATTACAGTAATCTCACTCTCTCAATATATGTGCCAACAGGGATGCTCGATTTTGGTGGAACCGCACAAAAACTTTGGGTGCTTCATTGCCTCGACCGCTTCCTTCCCTTCATGTCAGTCGCTTTGTCTCGGCTTGCTTGCTTCCTTCGTTTCCTGTCAGTCGCTTATCTCGACTTCCAGTGAAAGGAAATAGTAATTGATATGCTACCTCACACAGGTTGGTACTGGTCTTTATCCTGATTATTGTGCTTGTCATGTATTGGTAATTTGGTATTGTGCTACTGTTTGCTGATTTTATAAAGGTGTAACTTGGAGCCTGAACTCGCAGGCAAATCATTGCATTAGGTGATTTCAGTAGAACTGCACAAAATGATCAGATGGACAGATACTTATGTTGCTGCCATGTACTCCAAAGTTCACTCAGACAAGCATCGATGTTGACAAGAAGTGCCTATATTCATTCGAGTATCAACCGGCGTCAACTAGTTGTCAAACTCCCAAGTATTAGGAGAGTGAACGCCAAAAATATTGCTTCGCGCATATCCCAGAAGAACACAGTCCAGTCGTTGGTCCCAAGTTGTGCCTTTTGGTTATCGACAGATATGGTAGCGAACTATATGGCATGGAGTCTAAAGATTCCAGACAAGTTGGTTGACGCGTATATTCATCTGGTACTTAATCAGTCCGCATGCCAGGGATGCTCCATTTCAGTTGAACTGCACAAAAAATTTGGGTGGTTCATTTTCTCAACTGCCTCCTTTCTCATCTGCAATGTAGAATTTTGGCGAGCTACAGGACCAATATGAGCCAGTAAACTAGTTGGATGAAAGTAGTGGCCAAGTTGGTCAAACCTCGCTCGGCACGAGGCCACTATTTGAGGATAAACCTACAAGCAAAGTTCAGATTGTCTGTGCTGCCTCTTATGTACTCGAAAGTTCATCCATGGATCATATTGGCTCTGATCTCAATCATTTGGATGCATAAACATACTGAACATGTGTATATATGAATCTTTTTGTCAATGATGCATGAATATTGTCGTGTGATCTATCAATCATTTGGATGCATAGATATGCTGAGCTTGTGTATATATGAATCTTTTGAGGTGTTGATAGTGAATGTTGGCTATGAATATGAACGTGTCCTGTGAACCTGAGTTTGATATGAATATTTACCTTTTCTGTTGTATTTGTGTGTGAACTTGTTAGTATGCCTACTGTGGGGTATGTGACGTGCGGGTGTCAACGGCACACCTTCTTCCTGAGAAAAATTGCACCTACTTTGTTAGGGTAGCAACAACGCATCAACTCTTTTTAATCTTTTTATTACTCTGTCTTCCCCTCTCCCCTGCTCAACCCCTGCCGTAATGTTTTTGGCCTCAAAATAAACATAGTATTGCGTTGTTTTGGGGGCTTGATGAAAAATCTAGTGCTGGTTTCTGTAGGTTGGCCTGCCCAGCAAATGGGCTGCTGGTCCACCACGACAGACTGGGAGGCTAAAAATACAAGTTGTGTGGTGCAGAGGGAAGTAAAAAAACACTATCGAGAGCCATCCACTGAAGAAAAAAATCGCTCCTGATGTGCTTCTTCAGTCGTGCCGCCGGCCCCCTCTTTAATCCAGTTCGCTCGGGGATCTGGTATCATTTTTTCCAGAAGGCGAACATGTATTAGCTAGGCCTAGGTTTTGTATTTTAACATGCATAGCCCACGACATACGGAGAGAGTGGTTTCAACTTATTTTTTGAGGTCCATACCGGCCTATGGGCTTTTTCTTAAAGATCGGCAGCCCAATGTATTTTTTAATAAAATGTAGGTCTCTGTTCTATTTATCTATATATAAGAATAATAATGTTGTGTCCAATTTATGTTTTCCCTTCTAACCACATTATTTATATTTATATTATTACTATTATCGTATATTTTATAGAGACTTATATATACATTATAAAAACATCCCACGTGTTATTAACTTATAAAAGTAAATGTTTAACGAAAGTTGGCATGGAAAATCCTGGTTGTTTTTGACTCACAGGCAAGGAAAATCCTGGTGATTGCGTACAAAAACTTGCGAAGATTTTAAGGACCAATTTAATATAACGCGCTCATTTTTATTTTGAGTAATAACTCATTAATTTGTTAATTATATATAAAAATGTGCCTCTCCGGTTTATTCTTTGAGATTAATTGCTCCTTCTAACATAACATTATATATATAACGAGCCCAGCATTTTTTTTTGAGAATCACAGCGCACTTTATTGCCTAAGTTCAACGCTTACAGGGATACATAAATGAGCAGGTGGTGCATCAAGCCACACATGCCTACCTATATCAAGAGACGTAGCCATACGTGCTAGTCTATGAGGCTCCTCATTACATTCACGCTGTTCATGACTAAAAAGACAAGCCCTAAATAAATTGCTTCGTTCTTTGATCTCATGAAACACCATACAATGTCCACCAAGGTTCTTTGGTGCTTCAATTTCCTGGACGACTCTCAGACAATCAGTAGCAATATGTACTCTTTCCAGGTCCAGGTCCTCACTCAACGCTAGTGCTTCTTGACATGGGCTGGGATTCGTGTATAAATGGGCTGGGATTTCTTAGAAAATATAACGAGCCCAACTAATTCATGTATTTCAAGGAAGTGCAAATGGGCTGGGATTTCTTAGAAAATATAAATGGGCCTGATTGACGCGAAATTATTTGTTCACCCAACCCAGCAAATGGACTGTACATTCTAGAAAACATGGGTTAAATATATTCCACATTTTTGCATCCTGACATGTGGTCCAATAGGTCGAAGCCTACGCAAGGCGTTGTCAACTTGGTCAACAAATGATTGTGACATCTACAGCCATTGAATTTATATCCAACAGCCGGCATGCACCTTCAATCTCTCGTCTTCTTCCTCCAGCGTCGCCGGGACCGCCTGGTCCGGCCTCCGGCGGCTAGCGGCTCTGCTTAGCACGCATCGCTGCGAAGCGCTATCCCACCGCTGGCCAGGCTATCGCTGCGAAGATGACTGTACGTGAGAGGCTGACAGTGGGGACGCACCACGCCCATGGACGCATGCATGCAACGGAACATGGCGTGGTCAACATGGTCAAGGAATGACTTCCATCGGAAGTATACTGTACGTAGAGAGGCTAACAGCTGGGCCCACTAAGTTGACGGGGACGGAGGGCTTTGTCAACTTAGTCAATATGAACGATTCTAACTGCAGTGACCGTACAATGTCCATCCAACGGCCATCGTGCTTCTTCAACCTCCGGTCTTCTTGCTCCAGCCGCCCAAAGCAGCGCCGGTCGTGCCGCCTGCTCCTGCCTCCTATGGCTGGCTGTGATGCCGTGGAGGCCTCACCGACCCCTACTAGTCCTGCCACTGGCCAGGCCATCCCTCCACTCACCCACACCCCCTATTATTCTACGGCGACGGCAGCCTCACATCGCAGCCGAACGAGTGAACCCTCATACTCCTCTACGTGTGGGCATCCACTGCCATGTCTTCCCAGGCTCTGCGTCGTCCCCTTCCTAGGCCTCGCCGTCGTCCACCGCCGTGGTGCTCTCGGCGCGGCATGGTCAATGTGGTGAACGACCGACTTCCATCGGAAGAGTACTATACGTGGTGAGGCTGACAGCTGGGTCCATGGCGACAGCCCAGTTTTTTTGTGATTTGCCAAGTAAGTCGTTTTGTCAGGCCTGTTGGGCTACAAATCTTTCAAGACGAGGAGAGCTTCATTCGGCTGGCCGAGAAAATGGCCTATCAATAATGAGAAATGGGTTGTACATTTTCAAAACACATCAAACCGACAATTAGTTTCAAATTTCTTTTTTTCATTTCGAGATTTTAAATTGCATTGATTTTTATGCGTGGACAATTTGTTGGACTTTATATTGATATACATTTATTTTTAAAATCAAATTGAATGTGACTCGAAAATTTGGGATTAAAAACAGTTCGGACCGCACCGAAATATGCAAAATTTTGTATAATTTTTTAACCGTGGCCACAATATGGGCTGTAATGCTAACAAAAAGAATATGGGCTCCAAAAAAACCCTTAAGAATTAGCAAATGGGCTGTAAATTATTAGAAATAATGGCAGATGGGTTGTATGCTGTTTTCCACAGATTTGAGGCTTTCCTAAAAAAAGGTTGACGCACAAGCAGTGACTGTTGGATTTCCATCCAACAGCCGTCGTGCTTCTTCAATCTCTACTCTTCCTGCTCCAGCCGCTCAAACAAGCGCCGGCGGGACTACCTGCTCCCTCCTCCCTGCGGCCGGCTGTGCTGCCGCGCAGGCCTCACCGCCCCACCATACTCCCATCGCTGGCCTAGCCATCCCTCTCCTCACCCACACCTGCTGTTATTCTCCGGCGACGGCAGACGAACCAGTAAACCCTCGTACAATCGTACTCCCCTCTGCGTGGGAAATAACTGCCGCGTCTTCCCTGCCTCCGTCTCGTTCCCTTCCTAGGCCTCACCGTCGTCCACCGCCCTGGTGCTCTCGGCACGGCCTGGTCAACGTGGTCAACAACTGACATGCATCTGAAGTGGGCTGTACGTGGAGAAGCTGACAACTGGGTCCACGGCCGCAACAAGGAAGTGCCTCCTTATTACGCGCAAAATAGTTATTCCTCCACCTGATAACAGGGACCCACCGGACGGGCCACATTATTTCGCAAAAAAAACGTTTCCCCCCTGACTGCTGGGACCCACCAGCTACATCTTCGCACGCAAGGAAGTGCGTCCGAAAAAAAAACGATTCGCCCCCCTGACTGCTGGGACCCACCAGCGACATCTTCACACGCAAGGAAGTGCCTGACAGTTGGGACCCACCTGGTCGAAGCGCACGTAGCGTTGTCATTCTGGTCGCGAACGTGTACGTACATATATACTGGTCGATGTAGAGGCGCGCACGTGTCGTAGTAGAGGCGCGCACGTGTCGTAGTGGAGGCACGCACGTAGCATGTACACGTACATACAGCGGCCAGTGCACAAGAAAGAAAATACGACCACGTATGTGTACATATGGGCGGGGTCTCGAACGCCTACTCACGCATATATATACGTACGGCCAGGGCTCGTGTACATGGATGGGTCGGAACGGAGAAACATCGTCGTCGTCGTGTTCATGGGGAGCAACCGGCTGAGTCGAAACAGAATGCGTCGTCGTGTTCATCGGGAGGGCTTGGACAGAACAGGAAATGGAAACGAGGCCTGGCGTACCACTGAACGGTGGAAACGGCCTTGTGTTCGACCGACCACGTTCGAAAAGGGATCCTATTCATCGGGAGGGGTCTGGCGTACCACAAAATGGAGGAAACGGACCTCCTACGGTCGAAACAGGGGTCCTGTTAATCGGGAGGGGTGTGGCGTACCGCAAAACGGACGAACTGGACTTGTGTTGGAGCGCTACGGTCGAAACGGGGGTCCTGTTCATCGCGAGGGGTGTGGCGTACCACAAAACGGGACTCCACGGGATATCTCCACCGTCGACCTCCTCCAACCTCCACGGGCTACTGTTCATCCACCGTCGACCTCCTCCAGCCTCCACCTACGACTGTTCATCCACGTGCTCCTGTTCATCCAGCCTCCACCGCGCGCTACTCCACCGGCTACTGTTCAACCACCCCTCCACGGGCACCCCTCCACCGTCTACTGTTCATCCACCCCTCCACGGGGTCGTCCTGTTCATCCAGCCCTCCACGGGGTCCTGTTTATCCATCCCCAACCGGCTCGATCGATCGGGGTCCTGTTCATCCAGAGGCAATGCCACGGGTCCTGTTCATCCACTCCCACCGCTCATTGTTCATCCAAACCCCCCCGCAACGCTCATTGTTCATCCAGAGAGGCAGCATCGATCGGCTTCAGTTAGCAGCAGTAGCGAAGGAATCGATCGCTCAAGGTTCAGTAACGCGTAGCCTGCAGTGCAATCGCTTGGGTTTAGTTAGAGCCCAACAGCTCGCTCGGGTTCAGTTAGAGCCAACGCCTCGCACACACGCGCGTACGTGTACGAGAGAAACGCGCATCGCTCGGCCCCCGACCACCCACCGTAACCGGGAACTCCCCGAAATTTTCCTTGCCCTTGCTTCTACCATGGTTTTTTCCATCATGGATGACCCAAAGAATCTCATGCAGCTGCGTCTCCGGCCCGCCCAGGACGAAAAGCCCATTTTCTGTCATGATTTTTTGTCATAGAAGTAGGAGCCCACCACATCTATGATGATACCGGGTTTTTTCACAATTATCGTCATAGAAGTGTCATATGTATGACAGGAAAAAAATTCGTTCGGCCCAAAATGTCACGGATGTGTCTTTTTTTTGTAGTGACACGTCTGGATTTTCCATGCACGGGCCAGCATGGTCTTGTCGCTCCTGGTGTCGATGCTAGTGAAATTTACCGCTTTGCGTTGCAGGAAGTCAAGTAACGCCTGGGAGCGCTCGGACCTGCAGTAGTGGTATACGAGGACATGCTCGTGCATTGCAAGTTGGACGACGGCGATCGCTTGTCGTATGTAAATGCTCTTACATGTGTACTCGAGGTCGACGCCGACGCCGACGAACTTGTTCTCCTCCTCCTTTAACCATTCCTCGTACCTTTTGATGATTCGCTCCACGGTCTTTGGGTCGTTGGTGTACACCATTTCCAGCTCGGTTGTACCGTGGGTAGTGATGTGTTCGGTGCATGTTGTTAGTTTCCGTCGTCCATGGCCGGAGGAGTGTGGTGGTGAAATTGTTGCGGCTGGTGGGAAAAGTCTGAGGAAGAAGATGGAAATGGACCCGGTGTAATGAAAGGGATCTTTAGTTTGTCGTGCAAAAAAGGTAACCGTCAAAAAGCAGTTGTTAGCCATCCGATGGTTCCAGGGATAGATTTACAGAAACAGGCATTTATTGGATCAGTTTTTTTAATATTTTCTGTTATCTTGTTCAATTAAATGTTTTAATCGTCGCGTGCTGCCTGCGTGATTCATGTGTGTGTATTCCATCCTTATATGTGAATGTAGTCGAGTAATAGTGGAACACTCAGCAGAGTCATGGCCGTGCCTTTGTTGTCGAAATGTTTTTCTAGGTCATCAACATTCCTCAGTCAACAAGGCACTGTTGTTATGTTATTCCGAGCACATTTGTATGTTTAAAAAAAGTTGGTGAAGTAAACATAGTGTGCATTTGAAAATGGAGTCCTCTTTGGTGTTTAATTGAGATATATTTCACTAGATGGTTTAAATAACTTAGATAACATGGCATTACTATAGGTTTTGATTCAAAAGTGATTCTTGATTTGTTTGATTTTTGAAATAGAGTTTAACAGAAATTGATTTGTTTTTGTTTTTTGGTTTTTGGAATTGTGAATTTTCAAAGGTTAACCAGGTACTTGAGTGTCGATAAGAAATTCATTTGTTCCAAAGGATCATTCCGACAGTTTAAACAGCTAGTTGAGGCTCCATAAGAGCTACATAAGTTCCAAAAGATCATTCCGATAGTTCAAGCAACCACTTGGTCCATAAATAGTTGTGCTACTTCCATTCTAATAAGCAAACTTATAGTAACCAGTGTTTTGCTCCTGGGAGGCACCAGCATGAAACAACCACTGAACATCCTAGGAGATGCACTGTTTCTTTCATTTTAGGTGCTGGTTCCAACGGAAATCTACGGAATGCGTTGAATGATGATGAATACAGAACGATCATGGAGCTCTTTGAAAGTGATCAGAACAACATTCTTTTCAACAAAGGATGCAGCTGATATGAAGTCTCTGAAAGAAGACTTTTCTATTACCATCCTGCCGTCATTTTTGCAGATGTAGTGCGATGAAGGAGTGATGACATGGGTAGGATATTCAAGAGCTTCAAGGGTCACCTTGCCATTGGTTGGCATGTCCACCCATCTTTTCAGTGTCGAGACGACGCTCCTTGGAATTTTCTAGAAGAAAGCCAAATTAAATAGAATTAAAACCGTTGATTTGCCACTTGGACATTAAATAAAAGAATGGCTTAATATGGTGAGTGTGCAATCATTAAGATATTCCATATTGAAAGTAATGTATTTCATGGCATGTTCAGGTTTGTGAGTAAACAGATAAAGCAATATATTAAGAGAACAACAAAAGTTTTGTTGTTCTAGGATAATAAATAGGTTCTTTATAATTTTACATATAAGCAAGATTATGTCAATATCGTTTATTTTACATATAAGAAAAATATGTTTGGCACTTTAACAAGGACAGTTATAACCAACCATGACGCAGTCTTTGGTGTTAGTGGTAGTCAACACGTGGACAAATGGGCGGCAATGGATGAAAGTATCTCCGAAAAGGCATTGTAGAAACAATCGTGTCTGGTCGTAGGTAAGCTCAATATCATTTGAGTAGACACATCACTGAACGTGGTCGAAATCGTCAGAAGAAAGATCGTCGAGAGCTAGAAAAAGAATAAGTATTCAAAGTTAGATATAGTTATATCAAACATGGGGTTAATATTATTCAGTTTGATGCATGCATATAAAAATACAACAAAAGAAGATAACTTTGGAATATTAAATACCTACCAACATGGGGTAATGGAAGCAGCCTTTTGTCATCCCGATATGTTTGTATTTCCAAATTGAGTCACCCATCTGGTAGTTCAAATTCTATGCGCTCTCTTGCACGTAGTTCATAATCATCGGCAAAGGTGCACCACTCACCACCGCAGAACTTTGTCTAGTTTGCTCTATGCTTAAACAAAGCATTGTAAGACTTTCCTTCATGTGTAAGAAGGGCTGGCTCTAGCTACTTATTATGCAATATTCTTGCTTCTTCCTTCCTCTCATCAATGTATTCAGCGAGATAAGCTCTGACATTACAAGGTACATACTGGAAAAAATAGTAAAAATAACAACCTGTAAGTACAAATTTGAACTCATGGACCATTGACGTTAAAAGTTTTCTTAGCTTGCATCTGAATTTTTGATAACAATCAAAGATAACAACATAATGGTATTATAAATTAATGGATACCAAATTTTGGCATAGGTTGACGAATTTTAATTAGAAACTAAAGATGCACTATAATAATTAAGGCATAGTCAGGCAAACTAATGGAAAAAGAAAACACAGGACACGTGTAAAAGAAGTGACATCAGGGGAACCTACCGTAGGTGCAAATGGATATGAGTAACAGTGAAGATTTCTACTGCGTTGTAAGCAACTAATATGTTAGAAATGCTTACTAACCATGCGGCTCCAGCATTTTTCATCAAGAATAACCTCAAACTGCTGGGGAACTTCAGGGTGTGGTTCGCAAGGGCCGCCTGGTTGGCGGCAGGTAGGGCAAAGCATACCTAAATAATTCAGAACAACTATCTTAAGAAAACAAGACTATCATAACAATTTAAAACAAGCTTCAACGTTGAAGGTAGACAACAACTAGCTTCAACTATGTTGGCCATATTAAAAATATCAGTATGAAGGCAGACAACAGCTACAAATTTCCTAGAAATCCTCTGATCTACTCCTTCCAGAAAAGCAGTATGATAGTGTTTAGATCACTTGTTCAGATTTTCAAACGCTTTTTATATTCCTTTAGAGAATGAAGTTGTTGTATCGGATCTAATACTTCAAGAACTATCAAATGAAAAACCTAAACGTAAAACAATAATAATTTAGATATCGTTTTCAAAACATAAATATGGATCGGAGCATGCTGCTTACGCATATGCTTTTTACCTGTGAAAGAAGAACAATGGCCGCCGACAAACGGAGATAGGGGTAGGGGAAGCTTAGGGCAACACCCACGAGGAATCTACGAGAGAAGCACGGCTTAGAAATTAATCGAGAGACCCAATAAAAACTCTATAATAACTTGTGTGGAATCAGACTGTGTGTGGCGAAGAAGCACGAACCCTAGAAGCAGACGATAGAGAAGGCGGATGGGTTCTGATGTGGCTGAGGGAGTCGGAGCAGATTGAAATTTAAAGGAGATGCGACAGAGCAAGAGTAGTAATGAGTGCTTGTTTTTTTATTTTTTATTCTTCAAAATGGAATGAATGATGGTTGTAAATGGTGTGTGCATTCCGATATGTTATGGGGACACGAGACGTTTGACTCGTCCAGCTGCCTCCCACTTGAGTTGTTATGGTGTGCTGCCTCCCACCGGAGTCTTCTACGTGCATGTCGTGCCCCAGAGATCTATGTGAGGCACAGTTATATGATCTGAAAAGCATACTCGTGCTTTTGTGAATTAATTGTTTTTAACCACATGTTTAATTAGATAGGGTTCGGTGTGTCTTTACGAGAGGAGGGATAATATTGTTATTAGATGCATGGTTGTTGAAGCAGGAGAGGCATGATCGTGCACTTCAGTGCAGGAGAGGCACGCGTGTGGCTTTTCTTCTAGTCGAACCGTGCTTCTGTTTCGGTTCACTCCATGTGTAGTATTTGTATTCTAGAGATCTAGGTTGCACGACAATGTTATCGTTTGCCTCCTCGCATTCTTCTCTCGGTCAAAAGATGTGCTTGT
Organism: Triticum dicoccoides; assembly: GCF_002162155.2. Lineage (NCBI taxonomy): Eukaryota > Viridiplantae > Streptophyta > Magnoliopsida > Poales > Poaceae > Triticum > Triticum dicoccoides. The sequence goes on along the minus strand of NC_041383.1, from coordinate 148,814,673 downwards.
GACCGATGGGATGGCTATTGGTTGTTAGTATTCAATGTGCCATATACCGTGCTAGAGTTAATCTAGAGGCTCCTCGATTACCGTGTGGTAGCCGTGACTTTTGAAATGCATGGTTCCACAAGCTGCGGAAGCACAACCGTTTACTCAAGGTTCTCAATGCAATTTAATGGGTGCATGGTAACCGAGTCGTCTCTCTCCAAGGTTAAATACTGGTCTATTCGGGAGGTCACCGCGTCTTATTATCTCCATAGAGCTGTAGGCAGTTCGCTTCATCCTTTCACCACATACTAGTGATGCCAGAGAAGCACAGTCAAACTCCATTGTCACTCTGACCCTCATTTCCATGGACGACTTCAGGAACACTACTGAGCGTCTCTTTTTACATGCCAACGGTAACACCAAGCTTGAGGTGTGGTACACGAACGAGTCCTACAAGGTGGAGGAGACTCTTTCTCTTTATGAGGAATGGATGCGTGAGGACAGGTACAAGTTTGTTGGTCTTGATCTGGAGTACACACAAGAGGAATATTTTGATCGGAGCAGAAAAGTCGTCGTCATGCAACTGGCGATGCGCAAGCATGTTCTTGTCTACCACTTGTGCAAGGCCAGGACAGAATGTCCTGGTCTGACGGATTTCCTTCGGAACAAAGGTATAACTCTCGCTAGTGTCAATGTCAGGAACGATAGAGATTTTCTCGCAAATAGTTTCCTCAAAATTCCAAGAGAGTATCACATTGACCTTCAAGAGGAGCTCATGATCAAAGGAGGGAGTCGAAGGGATTCCATGGCAGATTTGGCAGGAGCCGTTATAGATAAATCTTACTTGAGTATGAAGTCATCTTTTCCACGAGGTCAGCATGACTATTGGGGATGGAAGCCGCTTTCCCTTGACTACATGAAATATGCGGCAATTGTAAGTGGAAATTTCGTTTTTGTGGATTTTCTGTCTTTATATTATTTTTACTGCAATAATAGTACTTTTTCCTTTACCTATATCTTCATTCTCATCTGCTTTTTGTTTTAGGATGGGTATGTCAGCTACGAGCTCTACCGCCGAGTTCTGTTGATGAAGGACATGATGCATCCCCGTTGTCTTCCCGGCCGCAGACTCCATGCATGTTTTTTATCAAAACTCCAACTGAGTAGAATGGACATCGTTGATGTTCATGTGGACATTTGTGAGCAGAATGGACGCGTGGAAGGCTTTAATTTCTTTTTTATATAATTAATGAGTACTTTTAGTTCAATCCTGTCGAGTACTGTTTTTGGGATTTTGGTTTTATTTTCACAGTATCATGTTTGGCTTGTCTCACAATACAAGTTCATTGTTGACGTCTGCGCGAGTTCAGATACATTTAGAGAATTCATCGAAGTGGCTCACATGTATTGTTTGGGAGAAGCGCCGTTTGTGTTTGGCTTATATTCAGTGTCATGGGATTGTGTTTGTATTATTGTCTTTTGCACGTTCGCACAAGAGAGGCACGTCTTCTAATGTACGAGGTAACATTGTGCATGAAGGCAGATGTATGGATTTGGCATTTTAGTTTCGAATGTTTCCTTTTATTTTTGTTCATCCTAACATGCATGGCGTCGGAATGCTAGAGGCATGGATCTTTGTGTACACGAAGCAATTCCAGGGCCGTACTCATGCCTCGTGAAGCTGTAAGTCCATAGCTCAGTAGACTTCTTGACTGTGGCTCTCTGACTTAGTAATCGGACCTCTCCAAACACAATTTCGTGTACCTAGATTGTTGATACTGAGCGAGGTCTCGAAAAGTCGTACGGCCGTCCCTGTGGAATCTACATGTCTGTGAGTCCCGTGCCTGGATCCATGTGCTTCAGGTGAAAGTCGGCTTGACTGTACATGCCTGGTGTTACACACAGCCGTGGCTTTTGAGAGTTCACTTCCGTGCTTCTCTAATTGAGTAATGGGACGCATGCGTCCACCTGCACACTTTTGTGCATCTAGAAGGTTGATACCCATGCCTCATGTCCCCGCCTGTAGAGGCTTCATACATATACATATACATATACTGCGTGATAATATCTTGGATGGGTACCTGTGGTGCTACGCGCCAGTGGCTCTAGAGACTTCACAACCGTGCCTATCTATCTAGGTATGTGGACAGATGCCTCTGCTACCATATTCTTGTGCATGCAAAGGGTTAGTACACGTGCCTCGAGAGGGTCGACGTGAATCTCTAACCGAGTGCTCGGACCTCTACTTCCACACTTTTGTACACCCAGAGGGTAGATACCAAACCATGTACAAGCATCACTTCCATGCCTCCTGTGCCTGCATCCACGTGCCTATAGAACCTACACTTCCGTGCCTCCTGTGACTGCGTCCACATGCATGAAGAGAGGCTTCACTTCCGAGAAATGCCTCTGCCACCACACTCTGGTACAACCACAAGCTTAATACCCGTGCCTCGAGAAGCCGCACGTCTGTGCCTGTCGTGCCTTCATTTCCATGCCTCCCGTGATTACATCCACGTGTGTCACGTGACACTTGCCGTGACTCTTACATGCCCCGTGGTGACATACCTCTGTGGCTTTACAGACTTCACAACCTTGAATCTCTAATCGAGTGCTCGGACCTCTACTACCACACTTTTGTACACCTAGAGGGTAGATACCAAACCATGTACAACCATCACTTCCATGCCTTCTGTGCCTACATCCACGTGCCTATAGAACCTGCACTTCCGTGCCTCCTGTGACTGCCTCAACATGCCTGAAGAGAGGCTTCACTTCCGCACTACCAGGGTCACCATCACAAGTAAAATAAATAAAAATGCTAGCGTCCCACCGACTGACTGTTAAGATGCTAGCAAACAAAAAAACCAGCCAGGCAGCACGAATCTTGATCCTAGAACAGGTGGTTGAAGATTAGAGACAATTGGATAGTTTCCAGATCTCCCTCCCTCTTCTACTTTCGCTTGCTTCCCCTCTCGCACTGTAAATTTCGAAACCTTCGTCACTCCCGCGTAGTATCCTCCTTCCGTCTGCACACAAACACAAATTCAAAATCGACTTCGCGTCACCGAACAACCGCCATCATGTTTGCCAACCGCCCTTCACTTCGACATACAGACCGGCAAACGTTGCCCGTGACAACACCAAGAAGACCGTCGGCCCCCTCGACTGACAGCGAGGACTTCAACGACGGCGGCGGAGATCGCAACAAAAAAAGAGAAACGAGACGCGATAAGCGACGGAAGCGAGTAACACCAAACAAGAAATTGAAGGTAATTATCAATCTATCCCATTACATTCCACTGAGTAGATTGTAGTGATTTTTTCGTTTCCAGGGTCAGCAACCCTAGCCACCGCTGTCAGTGAGTTTTCCAATATGCTAAATCAATTTGTCTAACAAATTGAACTACCGTACATATGAGATTTAGTGGAAATGCTACTACTCTCTGCCCTGGAATATTCCCCGCACGATATGTGCGTAAACGTACTACACATGCCACATCACTAAACTAGAATACCTCAATAGATCCAAACCCTGCAAGCATATTGAGAGGATAAACCTAATAATTACACGACATTTTATACATACCTTGTCCCCTCACGACAACTGTTTTCAAATTAAGTGCCTCTGGTGTGAGAAACCGTGATCAAAGAATAGGTGGACATGTGCTTGTACGGTGAAACAACCTATGCCTCTCTATCCATACATTTTTTCACACAACGCATGTTTTTTTTTCTGTGACACTGTCGGCGTTCTGGATATTGGGGTATCCAGACTTTCCTGCCTGCAGCCCACCACGTGGCTCCATTGATGGCCTGGTATGGCCCAGCTTCGACATCAATAGCTCAAGACCCTCGCGAGGGGCTAAGCCTCGCGAGGAGGATGATGCCAAGACCCCCGAGGGGATCGTCCTCTTCAGGCTGGCTCCAGAGGGGCGGAGAGTTCTATGCATGGTGCACCTCCTGAGGCTCAGCTGACGTGAGCCATGACGACGAAGGCCAGGCGGGCGCCAGGCGGGCGTAGGGCGCCAATTTCCTCTTCAGTGCAAGGGAGGCAAGCCACAGGCGCGGTGTCCCGAGGAATCAGCCAAAGGTTTCCATTCTGGTGCAACAAGACCAAGACCACAAGGACGGCAGGACAGAGGTCATCACCGAGCCCACCGCGGCGTCAGGACCAGGGGCTTTTCGCAGGCGAAGACCACTTTTGTCAGGATAAGTTGTACTCCTTGTCTCCTTTCAAATCCGTCCGTTGTGGGATCCCTTCCTGCCAACATTTGGGAAGAGGACCAAGGCCACTATAAACAGGACTTAGCCACCACCATAGACGGAAATGGATCCATTCTCACCCAACCACCTCACCAGCTCTCTTTAGCTCAAGAACACATCACCTCCTGAGGACAGTTCTTCCACTATAGTAGTTCATCCTCAGCCCTTCGAGGCAATCCATTAAAATGCTGGAGTAGGGTATTACACCGCAAGGTGGCCTGAACCAGGATAAACTGCCGTGTCTCTTGGTCTCTTCAAGCTCGTCGCACTAGGTTTAGGAGAATCGCCAGTAGGAATGCTGGGTAGGTTGAGGTCTCCGCACGCACCCCCGGAGTTCGAACCTTTCAAGGGTTTCCGGAACCCGTAATCCGACATTTGGCGTGCCAGGTAGGGGTGCGTCGGATCTCCTCTTCCGTCGATCGATCCATTATCACTCCGACAACTCCATGGCCGATGCATGCCGAGCTCGCGCCGAGCGCAGAGCCGCAGTCGTCGCTCATGTTGCTCAGACGGCTCCGGCGGGCGATGGTTGTGCTCGTCGTGCTCCGTCTCCAGTGAACAACGCCGCCACGGGTCCTGCCGGCCACGAGCAGCAAGCTTCTTCGCTGCATCCTTCGGTGCACCGCGACGAGCGCACCGCCACTCCTTCACTTACCCCAGCATCTTCATCCTCCCACGCGCGGCACGGCCCGGCAAACACGCATGCCACTCTGCTCATGGTGCGGGAGCTCCTTCACTATCGCCTGGTCGATGACTTCTACAAGGAGTGGCTCGAGCGGATCGCTGAGCTCGTCAACACCGCAGGGGGATCCGCTGCACCGGCCCGCTCACTGCCTCAACAGCCGCCTGCCACGGGCGACGTGGCTCACGGGGCTCCTCCTCCACCTCCGGCCCAGGGCGTCATAATCGAGCCAAGGCCTATGGCACAGCAGCACGACCCGCCGCGCCCAGCGCCTGCTCGGGAGGAGGTGAACTGCTAGGTGGTGCAGCAGCCTCAAGGGGAGGCACGTGTGCTTCCTGCGCCCCCATGACAAGCCCACATGCCGCCACAAGAGGTAGCGGCGCCCGTGCACCAGGACCAGGTTCCACCTCCTCGACGGGCCCAAGTGGCCATGGCAGGATGTCGCGCATTCACCTCGGAGCTTTGCAACGTTGTCTGGCCGAGCAAGTTCAAGCCTGACCTACCCCCATGCTTTGACGGCACCGCCGACCCCGCCAAGTTCCTGCAGCTCTACGAGTTGAGCATCGAGGCGGCCAGCGGCAATGAGAAGATTATGGCAAACTGGTTCCCGATGACCCTCAAGGATGGCGCGCGTTCTTGGCTCCTGAACCTTCCCGAGGGATCGGTCTCTTCCTGGGAGATGCGCGGTCGCTTCATCACCAACTTCTAGGGCACTCGCGACCGTCCGCCGGCCACGGGTGACCTACATTGCATCAAGTAGCAGCCAGGAGAAACCCTGCAGAAGTACATTCAGCGCTTCAACAACGTTCGCCTCAAGAACCCCAAGGTGTCGGACAAGGCCATCATCTCAGCATTCACTGATGGCATCTGTGATGTCAAGATAAAGGAGGAGCTCGCCATCCATGAGGACCTCTACACAACCCTAGAGATGTTCAATATGGCGAACAAGTGTGCAAGGGCTGAGGAGGGGCACCTCTCCCTCCTCGAGCTCCCTGATGCTGACCCAGAAGACAAGAAGGCCAAGGCCAAGGATGTGAAGCGCAAAGGGTCGGCCGTACTCGCAGCAGAGCTAGAGATGAAGCGCGGTTGCGACCACCCCAAGTCGTCCAAGAGCAACCGACCGTTCTGCATCTTCCACAATGTCCACAGCCACAACACCAACGACTGTCAGGAGCTCAGGGCCCTCCATGATGGGCGCCTCAGTCGACGCCCCAAGTGCAACGATCGAGGCTACGGCCGCGGAGGTGGCCGAGGAGGAGGACACTGGGACGGACTCGACCATCGCCAGGAGTGGAGCGACCATCCTCGAGAGGACTGTTGGCAGGGCCAACCTCGCGAGGATGCTTGGAAGGAGCAGCCTCGTGAGGAGCACCCTCAGGGAAATGCCGGTCTGCCTCCACCACCAAGAAGGAACAAAGATCATCACCAGGATGAGAGGGCTGGGGGCTTCCAGGAGCCACGATCCATCGCCTGCATCCTGGGTGGATCACAGGCCCCGGCTTCTCACCGCATCTTCAAGCAGTTCGCGCGCGAGGTGAACGCAGTGCTCCCCAAGCCCGAAGCAACACGCCCTCTCAGGTGGTCCAAATGTGCCATCACCTTCAGCTCCTCAGACCAGCTCAAGTGCGCGGCCACTGCCTGGATGCTCCCCATGCTCTTCTCACCCGTCATCAGCAATGTGGTCGTCACCAAGACCCTCATCGATGGTGGAGCGGGGCTCAATGTCCTGTCTATTCAAAAATTCGACAGACTCCAAGTGCCGTACTACTAGCTTTAGCCAACCAAGCCATTTTCAGGAGTGACTGATGGTTCCACACACCCGATAGGGCAGGTCCGCCTCCCTATCACCTTCGGCGAATGCAACAACTACCACACCAAGCTCATCGACTTCGACGTCGCTGACATTTGCCTGCCCTACAATGCCATCCTAGGGTACCCAGCACTGGCCAAGTTCATGGAAGCAACGCACCACGGCTACAATGTCGTCAAAATGCCAGGAAGCGGCGTCATCATCATGGTCGCATGCCAGGAAAAGGACGCGGTGTGCTCCCTCGAGCGCGCCTTCTAGGCTGCAGCAGTCGAGAACCCCGAAGATGAGGGGGTGCCCTCCCTCCCGTGGTCACCCCCAAGACGAAGAAGCTGCAGTTGGGTCAGGGATCTCGTGAGGAAGCATCGCCAGAGGACACCGCGCTGAGCCTCGCGTCCCCGGACGGGGCGCCTTCACCCATCGCACAGGAAGGCGTGCCCAGCACCCCTCTCAGGCTAGGCTCGAGGGCTCTCCTCGGGAGGGCCTTAGACCTAGCCAGGGTCACAAGGGAGGCTCTCAGGCACCATGTGGAGGCGCGCTTCAGAGCATGCTTCCCAAGAGAAGGCGTCAGGCGGGAGGCGCCATGTGTTCAGGAGTTCATCAGCAAGGCAATAGAGGAGATTCAAGAGGCAAGGGTTCTGCAAGGCGATCGCCGCCTACCGCGAGGCGTGGCTCACTGCCCGGGCGAGTGTGGGGACCCTGACTCATGAGTCGAGATCACCGAATGCACGTGTACAGTGATCCCAGAGATCAATGCTTTCTAAACACACAGAAGCTGAATAACAAGAGTCTTACATCCATACATACCGTCTTACACAAATTATGACCATTATGGTCAAGTCTTACATTGATAAAGCCTTAAGGGCTGAACATCAAATGAAACACAAGCAGCGGAAATCTTCGTCGATAAGTAGAACCCATGCCATCTACCTTAACCCTATAGGCATTCTGACTGGGAAACGTCCTAGTTCGCATGTTCGTCTGCAAAGAACTCTTCTTCGAACTCCGGTTCTTCCATGCCTGGTCAATTAAGTAACCAATGGCAAGCCAATGAGTACTTTGAATGTACTCGCAAGCAACCCATGTTTTTGGTTCAAGATACAACAATGCATGATATAGGTAAATTTTTGTAGAAAGCTAGTTTTGAGTGCAATGACATGTTCAACAACTTGTAAGACATGCATCAAGAGAATTCAAGTAACCATGAGGACAGGTTACAGATATCAACATAAATAGAGTGGGCACCAACCCATCTCAATCACGTCAAGTCCCTTGACTTGACCCAAGTCATTTTATCAACACACACGCACACACACGGTTTGTAAACATGTGGACGTAGCCCAAGAGCGGTTACCCAACTGTCCTTGACCATGGACACGGCTATTCGAATAGTTTTACACTCTGCAGAGGTTGCACACTGTACCCACAAGATCCGGGGAACTTCCGTGTCATCCACGACCCGCGATACCTCAAGCACCCAGGGTAAGCACCCGATCACTACCTTTCCCTAGACGATACTAACAAGGAGTCCACTCGTTGTTCCGTATCCTCACGATGTACATCATACGAGACTCACTCGAGATCGTAACATCCGAGAGGGGACACAACGGTGTATCCGGTGCCCTGTAAAGACAGTCATGGCCGCCCTACCTAGCACGACCCCGTCCCGAGAGAGAGCACCAACTCTCCCCCGTCACTAGTAATGCGGGCTCCAAGCTAGTATCGACCTAGGTAATCAATAATTCCCTTTCCCATATAAGGGTAGAGTGGTTGCGCATGTAAGGTTGGAATAATGGTCGCAACTTAAACCAATCCGTTTTGAAAACAACACACACTTGCCTCGGTACACCACTTCGTCATCAAGTGGCTACCCATCTCATCATCTCCCCCGGGCATAAGTGGCACCCGGTGGGGTTTTCGAAAAGTCTTTTGAGAATACTTTGTCTCCATCACCATGCATATTCCCGTCCCTTTTTGCGTAGCACTACTTTACTATCCTACCTACTCCCACCGGCATAACCCTCATAAGAAGGTAGGGTCATGCACAATGCAAGTATCAACGAGGAATTAACGGTGGCAAACCATCAACGTGGGTACCACCTCATCATGATTCCGATGCAACAATAATAAAGAGCTATATGACATGCATAAAAAGGGTTTCATAGACATGGTCAAAGGGCTGCTTGCCTGGCTCAACAAAGTCTTCTGGGTCTTCAAAGTCTTCTGGTCCAACTCCTTCGTCAGCAACGCAATCTATCGTCGCAAAATAATAACAAGAAAAATAAGGCAGTAATAAAACAGAAAAACCAAAGTGCTCAGAAAAATGTCAACTCATTTTTGTTAAATACTAGGGTGAAAGCTAAGAAGGGGAAAATTCCTAGTTTTGGATTTGGAGTAGCAGAATAGGAGAAATGGATTTACAAAGGTATATTTAAATGCTAAAAATCACATTTAAATATTTACAGTGAAGGAAAGGTTGTTGGATTAGAATGGAAGTTGCACCATTAAATAGGATGCAATATTCTAGGAATTTAGGAATTGGAATTAATTCATTTGGATAAATATTTTACCCTATGGAATTTTTGGAAAAAGTGACAGAAAAGAAAAAGAAAAAGGGCCCTGTTCCTGCCGGGCCAGAACAGCTGCGGGGCAGCAGGCCCAGCCAGCGCACAGCGCGCGCGCCCGCCCACCCATTTTAAACCTGACGGCCGGGGCCCGCTGGTCAGAGAGAGAGGGGGGCGCGGGAAGAGGGAGAGGATGACATGCGGGGCCCACCTGTCATCACTAACCCGTGGACAGGGGGGTCGCGGTGCTCACCGGCGATGATGCAGGCCACGGCGAGCTCCGGCGAGTGCGGGGATGGCCTCAAGAGACTGCGGCGGAGAGGGCCTGTACCCAGAGATCAACGGCGACCCGAGGCGGCGGAGCTCGAGCTCGATCTCGAGCTCGGGCTCATCTGGAGAGGGGTGAGTGGTGTAGGGGGAGGCTTGGGTGGTGCAGGGAGCGAGTGGTGGAGAGAGAAGGGTTCGGGGAGGCCTTTAAATAGGCGAACGGCGAGGTCCAATAGACCCGTGCACCGGCGAGCTCACGCTCGTTGCTGCAGGGCTCGGGGGAAGCAGGCGTGGTGTCTGGGGCGTTCCTGGACTTGGACTACGCCGAGGTAGATAGAGAGGGGGAGTGGGGAGCGGTCAGAGGGGCACGCATGTGAGGCGTGCCATTGGCGCGCTTGGGCGGCCTCTGTTCGCTAGCGCGGAGGCGCGGGGAGGAGGAGAGAGGAGGGGGCCGACCACGTAGCGTGTTGCGGACGTCGAGGCGCATCGGTGGGCGCGCGGGGGAGGCTCGAGGTGTCCGGAGGTGGTTGGAAATGGCCGGCATGGCATTTTCTATGCCTTGTGGGTGCGGCCAACCGTGTCCAGTAGCTCAAGGGTGGAGTAAAGAAGGAGGGGGAGGCATTGGATGCTCTGGATGGCCACTGGGGTGAGGAGAGAGGTGAGGAAGAGGGAGAAAGGGGCTGTCCAGAGAGAGAAAGTGGGGTTTTACCCATCCAATAATTGAGCTCTGGACTTGCCATTGTTACTGGAGGTGAAAGGGGTCTAGGAGGAGCTGTGCTAAAAAGTGGAGGTCATGGAGATTAGTGGAAGTGGTCAAAAATGGAATTTTGGTAAAGTGGCAGAAGGTGTTTGATGCTTGTTTGGTTAAGCAAATGAACTCCAAATGCCATGAGACTCCACAGGGTGAAATGACACATATGAGTATGGCCTTCCACCAATTTGGAGCTTATTCGGGCAAAGTTGCCAATGCAACTTTTGTAAACCCTAGAAATGAGCAGAAATAGACTTGTGTAGATCTAGTTGAGCATAACACTTCTCCTTGATGCACCACTTGGTGTAGTGACCTCATTTGGTCATGTCAACATGCTCACAAAATTTGGGGTTAAGGGGAGAAAGTTGGTCGTACAAAGTTGTTCAAATTTGATTCTGGTCAGAGAGGGTTTTGGGGCATTTTGGTGAACCAAAATGACTTTAATTGACATGAGGCTTTGCAAGGTGATCACAATATGCATTTGTGACTTGCTGGATTTTTCTTGGATTTTTGTGAAAATACTTCGTGTAGAAATATTTCAAATCCTTGAAATGGGCAGAAATGGTTTTGGGAGGTTTTGTCCAATATTTTGAACATGACCATGTGTTGAAACTCTTATATATGGAAAATATATGTCCACTGAGTTTCCCTGATTTTTGTAAAATATTTTTGAAATAATAAAATAATTTTTCCCTATTAAAGACCATTTCTGGCCTTAAGAAAAAGCTTTTATATAAAATAGGAAAATATTTTTTAAATTATATTTTTGTGGTTTATAGGAGTCCTACATCTAATAGGATTCAAATATACCTTTTGAAATATTTTTCATAACCCAAATCAAGTACTTGCAGTGCAAACCTCAATTTAGGTGTTTTTGGAAAACTAATTTTTGAAAATACTTTTTGGCCAAATTATTTTTGTAAGAAAATACTATGTTGTACTATACACATGGCATGATCATTGGGCAGAAGTTTGGGGCAAGGAGATGAAGTACAGAAGGTGGAGTAGTTGACTTTAAAGAGCACTTGAAAAGAATCACAGAGAGAAAACCAACTCCAAATAAAAGCCAAATAATGCAAAAGTTTTTGTTGGCCCAAATTTTCATGCTTTACTAATGCAAATGAAATGTTACAAAATGCAGGGTGTGACAGACCTACCCCCCTTACAAGAATCTCGTCCCCGAGATTCCTAAACTAGCTTTAAAGAGATACGGAAACTCGGATCTAAGGTAGTCTTCACGCTCCCAAGTTGCTTCTGCTTCAGTGTGGTTGCTCCACTGGACCTTGAAATACTTAATGGTGCGGCTTCGAGTGTGTCACTCAGCCTCATCCAGAATGCAGATGGGGCTCTCACGGTAAGTCAAATCAGGCCGAAGGTCAATGGCTTGGTCATTGACGTCCTTGTAAAGATCAGGCTTGTCTGGAACTTGGAGACACTTCCGGAGTTGTGACACGTGGAACACGTTGTGCACATCAGATAGTTCAGGTGGCAGTTCCAACTGGTAAGCCACTTCTCCTCATCGTTCAGTGATCTTGAAGGGGCCGATGTATCTTGGGGCGAGCTTTCCTTTGACTTGGAAGCGCTAGGTTCCCTTGAGAGGTGTGACCCGGAGATAGACATGGTCTCCAACTCGGAAGTCTACGTCTCTACGACGTGAGTCAGCGTAACTCTTCTGTCTTGACTTGGCTGTCTTCAAACGCTCTCTGACAAGCTGGACTTGCTCTTCTGCTTCATGGAGGATATCGGGCCCAAAGACAAGTCCTTCTCCGATCTCTGACCAATTGAGGGGTGTGCGGCATTTCCGTCTGTATGACACCTCAAATGGTGCCATCTAAAGGCTTGACTGGTAACTGTTGCTGTAGGAGAACTCCGCAAAAGGGAGGCAATCTTCCCACTTAGCTCCATATGCTAAGACACATGCTCGGAGCATGTCTTCGAGTATCTGATTCACTCGTTCCGTCTGACCTCCGGTCTGTGGGTGGAAAGCAGTGCTGAAGGACAACTTGGTCCCCATGGCCTCTTGGAACTTCTTCCAGAACCTTGAGGTAAAATGGGTTCCTCGATCTGACACAATCTCCTTGGTAACACCATGAAGGCTTACAATTCTGTTGATGTAGAGGCTGGCTAGCTGGTTTCCCTTGTAAGTTGTTTTGACCGGAATGAAATGGGCTACTTTGGTCAAATGGTCGACTATGACCCAGATGGAGTCATGTCCCTTACTTGACCTAGGTAATCCAGTGATGAAGTCCATTCCAACTTTATCCCATTTCCACTCGGGAACCTTGAGTGGTTGGAGCAATCCAGCGGGTCCCTGATATTCAGCCTTGACTCTTTGGCATACATCACACTTTGCAACATAGGTGGCAATCTCCCTTTTCATCCCGTGCCACCAAAATCTTTCCTTCAGGTCTTGATACATCTTGGTTCCTCCAGGATGGATGGAATACGGGGTGTCATGAGCTTCTTGCAAGATCAGATTCTTGAGCTCAACCTTGTTGGGCACGCAAATGCGATTCCCAAACCACACAATTCCTTGCTCATCCTCTGAGAATCCTGGGGCCTTGCCTGCCTTGATCTTCCTCTTGATGCCTTCAATACTTTCGTGTCCCTTCTGAGCTTCCTTAATATCATCCATCAAGGTAGGCCTAACTTCCAGGTTGGCCAAGAATCCTAGTGCAACCAGTTCCAACCCGAAGCTTTCAAGTTCTTCATACAAGGCGGGTAGCTTGTCCTTAAGCATAGCATTCAAGGAACAAGCCTTCCTGCTTAATGCATCTGCTACCACATTAGCCTTCCCAGGGTGGTATTGAACACTGAGGTCATAATCCTTGATCAACTCTAGCCATCTTCTTTGCCTCATGTTCAATTCCTTTTGAGTGAAAATATACTTCAGACTTTTCTGATCCGTGTATATCTCACACCTCTTCCCTAAGAGGTAATGTCGCCATGTCTTCAGGGCATGAACCACTGCTGCTAACTCAAGATCATGACTAGCATAGTTCTCTTCATGAGGCCGTAGTTGCCTTGAAAGGTAAGCTACGACTCTGCCTTCTTGCATCAGAACACCTCCCAGTCCGGTTCTTGACGCATCACAATATATCACAAACTCCTTGTGTATATTTGGTGTGGCCAGAACTGGGGCGGTGGTTAGTCTCTTCTTCAGCTCCTGGAAGCTCTCTTCGCACTTCGGCGTCCATTCAAACTTCTTGTCCTTCTTCAAGAGCTGAGTCATGGGTCGGGCAATGTTTGAGAATCCTTCAACGAACTTGCGGTAATATCCCGCGAGTCCGAGGAAGCTTCTGACTTCCTTCCAATTGCTTGGGGATTGCCATTCAGTCACGGCTTCAATCTTAGCGGGATCGACTAAAAATCCTTCTTCGGTCAAAACGTGACCCAAGAATCCGACTTCACGCAGCCAAAATTCACACTTGCTGAACTTGGCATACAGTTGGTGCTCTCGAAGCTTGTCTAGGACCATCCTCAAGTGTTGCTCGTGCTCTTCTTCCGTCTTCAAGAAGACAAGAATGTCATCAATGAAGACAACAACAAACTTGTCCAAAATATTCCATGAAGACCTTATTCATGAGATACATGAAGTAAGCTGGGGCATTGGTCAATCCAAAGGACATGACCGTGCACTCATACAGGCCATATCTGGTTACAAATGCCGTCTTTGGAATATCTTGGGGTCTGATTTTCAGCTGGTAGTACCCAGATCTGAGGTCGATCTTGGAGAACACCTTGGCCCCATTGAGTTGATCAAATAGATCTTCAATCTTGGGAAGTGGATACTTGTTCTTAATTGTAACTTCATGAGGGAGCGGTAGTCAATGCACAAGCGAATGGTACCATCCTTCTTTGCCACAAACAGAACAGGCGATCCCCAAGGGGAGGCACTAGGGCGGATAAATCCCTTCCTCAACTGCTCTTCCAGTTGCTTCTTCAACTCTGCTAACTCCTCTGATCCCATTCTATAAGGCTTCTTATAGATGGGTCCTGCTCCGGGTATGAGCTCGATGATGAACTCGATGTCTCGGTCAGGAGGCATTCCCGGTAGCTCATCAGGAAAAACATCGGGGTATTCGCATACTACCGGCACTTGCTCCAATCCAACTTCAGTCAGACAGTTGACTTGGTTGGCTTGAGCAGAGGAGGGGTTGGAGGCAAATTTAACTTCGACTCCTTGGTCATTGGTCACAGTGATAGTCCGGTTGGCGCAATCTATCACGCCTTGGTGCTTGATGAGCCAATTCATTCCTGAGATCACATCCAAGCCTTGTGATCCTAAGATGATAAGGTCTGCTAGGAAGTCTACCCCGTTAATGATAATCCCGACCCCTCTACACCCTATCTTGGCTCTCATCTCTGCTCCGGGGGTTTGTACCACCATAGGGTTATTTAGGAGTGTAGGGGTCATGCCACTTTTTAATGCAAACTTTTGGGGGACAAATGAATGCGTGGCTCCAGAATCAAACAAGATAGTTGCAGGTGTTGAATTGACAAGGAACGTACCCAGCACGACGTCCGAGTCTTCCTGGGCTTCTTCTGCAGTGACATGATTCACACGACCCTTGCCGTTGTTGGGCAGGTTGCGGGGAGCTTGGTTCCTTGGTAGCATTCCACGGCCTTGTCCTGGGTTCTGCGCATTGGGGCGCGGGGCGTCGGGCTTCTTGTTGGGGCAATTCTTGGAGTAATGTCCTGGCTGTCCACATCCAAAGCAAGTGACTTGGTTGGGGTTGCTGCTCCTGCCAGCATTGTTATTGGGGTTGTTGTAAGCTGGCCTGGGGTTGGCATACTGCTGAGGTGGATAGTTGGTGCGGGGTGCAGGAGCTCTTGGCTGCTGATAGGTTGGCTTGACCGGGGCTGGCTGCCACGGGCGAGGCTTCTGGTTGCTGGAGCTACCCTTGCTGATCATCTTGCGCTTACGGGTATCATCCAAAGCACGTCGCTTGTCCTCAAGCATGAGTGCCTTGTTCACCAGATCAGGAAAGGTCAGGCAGTCACACACAACAAGCGAGTACTGCAGAGTCTGGTTAAGGCCTTCCATGAAGCGCTCCTTTTTGGCAGCATCAGTGCTGACATCCTCAGGGGCATACCTTGAGAGAACACTGAACTTCTGCATGTACTCCTTGACAGTGCTACTTCCTTGCTTTAGGGCTCGGAACTCACGCTTCTTGATGGCCATGATTCCAGAAGGAATGTGGGCCTTGCGGAATTCTGCCTTGAAGTCATTCCAAGTGATGTTTTGCTCAGCATGCATGGCCTTGAATCCATCCCACCAAGCTCTGGCAGTTCCCCCGAGACAGTGGGCAGCATATGCCACCCTCTCACGGTCTTCTGTGCAGCCGACTAGGTCCAACAAGTCCTCAATGGTGCGGACCCAGTCGTCTGCATCCAGGGGTTCAGCAGTCTCGATGAAGGTGGGTGGTGCATGCTTCTTGAACTCCACCAACGTGGACCGTCCATTGCCGTGTCCCGCCGGCTGGCGATTGACAGCTTGAGCAATCACCTGAAGGGCTGCAGTGTTGGCTTGGCATTCCTCTCGGAAGGCTTGGAGAAGCTGAGCCATGTCCATGATTGGAGGAGGTGGTGGGGGTGGAGTCTGTCCTTGGGCTTGGTCCTGGCTGACTCCTGCTTCAGCGGAACCTCCGTCTTCTTGCTGTTGGGTAGAGGTACCAGTATGTGTTACAACAGGCATCCTGTCGGAGTGGTCAAGGTCTCATGATTGGGAAAAGATGGGGAAAGCAATATAGATGGGACGCCTAGTAAGGGGGTTGGTTTGACACTAATTGTTTCATGCAAGGGCCAAAAGGGCCAAACACATTTATTAAAGTCCAAATGGGTGATGTAGTCGCTTACAAGTTCCCGAAGGAAAGCACGACATCCATCAAACACATCAAAAGCAAACACTACATGGTTTCATATGAACCATTACAGGGACTCGACCTCGCATAGGGGTACACGACCTATCCTACCGTAGGGTTTACTAACGGGCATATCCAAGGTGCGAATGATGCCTAAGTGGTGGAATGCTCGGTCGCGTAGTCTGGCTCTTCTGGGTCTTCCTCCTCATCATCAGTAGCGTGGCTACCTTCGTTGCTTGAAGGGGTGGGGGAGTGGAGGAGCTCAACACGGCGTTGCTTTGCTGGTGGGGTGAAGAGCTTGCGGTAATCCCTTGCGCTCATGCGGTGTTGCTGTGGTGGTTCTCCATCCTTTGGGGGTCTTCCGCCTCTGTATGCGATTGCGGGCTGTCCAGGGGGAGCACCTTCTTTCTTGATACTATCCGTCTTCACTTGAGCTTGGAGAAGAAGTGCCTTGGTCTCATGAAGTTCCTTTAGGAGTTCCATTGATTCCGAGGCCAAGTGTTGTGCCAAACTATCGGCACAAAGGCTGAAGTAGGTCTGGAATCGGAGTGGAAGTCCTTCTTCTAATGGTGGAGCTGGTGCACTGCTCTCATCCTCACCTTCCTTCCGATAAGGCAAGAAGCGGGTTGCCAACTCGTCTGCCATCTCCGGAAGAAGGTCTCGGAGGTGGGTGAGTGCCTTGAGGGTTGTCGTCTTGACGGCAAGAACTAGTGTTGCCATCTGGGGTCCCTCGAAGAACCAGCTTGTTGGAGAGTCATTGGCCTTCACGATCACTTCCACATGATACTCCGTCTCGGTGTCATTGATCCAATGCTCATGGTAGGTGAAAATGGGGGCTCGGTGAAACTGGCACTTCTTGAGGCTATCCTCGAGAAGCACGGGAAATCCGGTGGTCAGGAAGTCTTCGGGTACGGCAGCCATCTACAAGGTTTGAATGGGAGAGGTCAATAAGGGAAGTATATCTTGGGTTGGGAATGCTTTAGAAAAGAAGAGAAGTTTAGATGGTCTCAAGCTATCTAACGTCCATGCTATCTAAGGCTTCCTACAGTCAGGATGGCTCTGATACCAGCTCTGTGGGGACCCCGACTCATGAGTCGAGATCACCGAATGCACGTGTACAGTGATCCCAGAGATCAATGCTCACTGAACACACAGAAGCTGAATAACAAGAGTCTTACATCCATACATACTGTCTTACACAAATTATGACCATTATGGTCAAGTCTTACATTGATAAAGCCTTAAGGGCTGAACATCAAATGAAACACAAGCAGCGGAAATCTTCGTCGATAAGTAGAACCCATGCCATCTGCCTTAACCCTACAGGCATTCTGACTGGGAAACGTCCTAGTTCGCATGTTCGTCTCCAAAGAACTCTTCTTCGAACTCCGGTTCTTCCATGCCTGGTCAATTAAATAACCAGTGGCAAGCCAATGAGTACTTTGAATGTACTCGCAAGCAACCCATGTTTTTGGTTCAAGATACAACAATGCATGATATAGGTAAATTTTTGCAGAAAGCTAGTTTTGAGTGCAATGACATGTTCAACAACTTGTAAGACATGCATCAAGAGAATTCAAGTAACCATGAGGAAAGGTTACAGACAACATAAATAGAGTGGGCACCAACCCATCTCAATCACGTCAAGTCCCTTGACTTGACCCAAGTCATTTTATCAACACACACGCACACACACGGTTTGTAAACATGTGGACGTAGCCCAAGAGAGG
This sequence comes from Triticum dicoccoides, assembly GCF_002162155.2. NCBI lineage: Eukaryota > Viridiplantae > Streptophyta > Magnoliopsida > Poales > Poaceae > Triticum > Triticum dicoccoides. Next base: position 148,796,763 of record NC_041383.1, on the reverse strand, counting down.
TTACCCAACTGTCCTTGACCATGGACACGGCTATTCGAATACTTTTACACTCTGCAGAGGTTGCACACTGTACCCACAAAATCCGGGGAACTTCCGTGTCATCCACGACCCGCGATACCTCAAGCACCCAGGGTAAGCACCCGATCACTACCTTTCCCTGGACGATACTAACAAGGAGTCCACTCGTTGTTCCATATCCTCATGATGTACATCATATGAGACTCACTCGAGATCGTAACATCCGAGAGGGGACACAACGGTGTATCCGGTGGCCTGTAAAGACAGTCATGGCCGCCCTACCTGGCACGACCCTGTCCCGAGAGAGAGCACCAACTCTCCCCCGTCACTAGTAATGCGGGCTCCAAGCTAGTATCGACCTAGGTAATCAATAATGCCCTTTCCCATATAAGGGTAGAGTGGTTGCGCATGTAAGGTTGGAATAACGGCCGCAACTTAAACCAATCCGTTTTGAAAACAACACACACTTGCCTCGGTACACCACTTCGTCATCAAGTGGCTACCCATCTCATCATCTCCCCCGGGCATAAGTGGCACCCGGTGGGGTTTTCGAAAAGTCTTTTGAGAATACTTTGTCTCCATCACCATGCATATTCCCGTCCCTTTTTGCGTAGCACTACTTTAGCATCCTACCTACTCCCACCGGCATAACCCTCATAAGAAGGTAGGGTCATGCACAATGCAAGTATCAACGAGGAATTAACGGTGGCAAACCATCAACGTGGGTACCACCTCATCATGATTCCGATGCAACAATAATAAAGAGCTATATGACATGCATAAAAAGGGTTTCATAGACATGGTCAAAGGGCTGCTTGCCTGGCTCAACAAAGTCTTCTGGGTCTTCAAAGTCTTCTGGTCCAACTCCTTCGTCAGCAACGCAATCCATCGTCGCAAAATAATAACGAGAAAAATAAGGCAATAATAAAATAGAAAAACCAAAGTGCTCAGAAAAATGTCAACTCATTTTTGTTAAATACTAGGGTGAAAGCTAAGAAGGGGAAAATTCCTAGTTTTGGATTTGGAGTAGCAGAATAGGAGAAATGGATTTACAAAGGTATATTTAAATGCTAAAAATCACATTTAAATATTTACAATGAAGGAAAGGTTGTTGGATTAGAGTGGAAGTTGCACCATTAAATAGGATGCAATATTCTAGGAATTTAGGAATTGGAATTAATTCATTTGGATAAATATTTTACCCTGTAGAATTTTTGGAAAAAGTGACAGAAAAAAAGGGCCCTGTTCCTGCCGGGCCAGAACAGCTGCGGGGCAGCAGGCCCAGCCAGCGGGCCGGCCCAGCCGAGCCAGCGCACAGCGCATGCGCCCGCCCACCCATTTCAAACCTGACGGCCGGGGCCCACCTGTCATCACTAACCCGTGGACAGGGGGGTCGCGGTGCTCACCGGCGACGATGCAGGCCACGGCGAGCTCCGGTGAGTGTGGGGATGGCCTCAGGAGACTGCCGCACGTCGGTGGGTGGTGGACTTGGCCGGCGGGGGTGCCTGGTTCGCCGGCGACGAGGAGCTGCGGCGGAGGAGCTTCGGGTGGCGGTGGCTCTGGCCGTTTCCGGCTGCAAAAGGAGCGGGGGAGAGAGGGGAAACGGTCAGTGAGAGGAGGCGGTTCCAGATCGAGGAAGAGGAGCGACGGAGAGGGCCTGTACCCAGAGATCGACGGCGACCCGAGGCGGCGGAGCTCGAGCTCAATCTCGAGCTCGGGCTCGTTTGGAGAGGGGTGAGTGGTGTAGCGGGAGGCTTGGGTGGTGCAGGGAGCGAGTGGTGGAGAGAGAAGGGTTCGGGGAGGCCTTTAAATAGGCGAACGGCGAGGTCCAGTAGACCCGTGCGCCGGCGAGCTCACGCTCGTCGCTGCAGGGCTCGGGGGAAGCAGGCATGGTGTTTGGGGCGTTCCTGGACTTGGACTACACCAAGGTAGATAGAGAGGGGGAGTGGGGAGCGGTCAGAGGGGCGCGCGTGTGAGCCGTGCCATTGGCGCGCTCGGGCGGCCTCTGTTCGCAAGCGCGGAGGCGCGGGGAGGAGGAGAGAGGAGGGGGCCGACCGCGTAGCATGTTGCGGACGCCGAGGCGCATCGGCGGGCGCGCGGGGGAGGCCCGAGGTGGCCGGAGGCGGTTGGAAGGGGGCGGCTACAGTGCGGGAGCGCACTGTAGCGCGCTCCAGAGCACCCAAATAGCCAGCATGACATTTTCTATGCATTGTGGGCGCGGCCAACCGTGTCCAGTAGCTCAAGGGTGGAGTAAAGAAGGAGGGGGAGGCATTGGATGCTCTGGATGGCCACTGGGGTGAGGAGAGAGGTGAGGAAGAGGGAGAAAGGGGCTGTCCAGAGAGAGAAAGTGGGGTTTTACCCATCCAATAATTGAGCTGTGGACTTGCCATTGTTACTGGAGGTGAAAGGGGTCTAGGAGGAGCTGTGGTAAAAAGTGGAGGTCATGGAGATTAGTGGAAGTGGTCAAAAATGGAATTTTGGTAAAGTGGCAGAAGGTGTTTGATGCTTGTTTGGTTAAGCAAATGAACTCCAAATGCCATGGGACTCCACAGGGTGAAATGACACATATGAGTATGGCCTTCCACCAATTTGGAGCTTATTCGGGCAAAGTTGCCAATGCAACTTTTGTAAACCCTAGAAATGAGCAGAAATAGACTTGTGTAGATCTAGTTGAGCATAACACTTCTCCTTGATGCACCACTTGGTGTAGTGACCTCATTTGGTCATGTCAACATGCTCACAAAATTTGGGGTTAATGGGAGAAAGTTGGCAGTACAAAGTTGTTCAAATTTGATTCTGGTCAGAGAGGGTTTTGGGGCATTTTGGTGAACCAAAATGACTTTAATTGACATGAGGCTTTGCAAGGTGATCACAATATGCATTTGTGACTTGCTGGATTTTTCTTGGATTTTTGTGAAAATATTTCGTGTAGAAATATTTCAAATCGTTGAAATGGGCAGAAATGGTTTTGGGAGGTTTTGTCCAATGTTTTGAACATGACCATGTGTTGAAACTCTTATATATGGAAAATATATGTCCACTAAGTTTCGCTGATTTTTGTAAAATATTTTTGAAATAATAAAATAATTTTTCCCTATTAAAGTCCATTTCTGGCCTTAAGAAAAAGCTTTTAAATAAAATAGGAAAATAGTTTTTTAAAATTATATTTTTGTGGTTTATAGGAGTCCTACATCTAATAGGATTCAAATATACCTTTTGAAATATTTTTCATAACCCAAATCAAGTACTTGCCGTGCAAACCTCAATTTAGTGGTTTTTGGAAAACTAATTTTTGAAAATACTTTTTGGCCAAATTATTTTTGTGAGAAAATACTATGTTGTACTATACACATGGCATGATCATTGGGCAGAAATTTGGGGCAAGGAGATGAAGTACAGAAGGTGGAGTAGTTGACTTTAAAGATGTAATAGCCTGGCTTATTGGGGATGATAGACTACTCATATCAATAAGGAATTCCTTCTTTTCCGGGATCCCATTCGGACAGAACTCCAAAGTTAAGCATGCTTAGCTTGGAGTAGTTTCAGGATGGGTGACCGACCGGGAAGTTGCTCCCGGGTGCGCACGAGTGAGGACAAAGTGCACAGAAAAGACTAGTATTGATCTGTGGGGCCAGTCTAGATCCCGCCAGGAGTAACGACCACCGGTGGGTGTGTCCGGGGCGTTACAAGTTGGTATCAGAGCCGACCCTCGCGGTTACATGGATGGTTGCGGACAGGTGCGCGGTCATGTTGTTCATGACGTTTGTGACCCGTTGTGGCACACGGCATGGCACATGTACCGGACTGGATGCACAGACGGTTGTGCCAAGAGGGAACGTTCCTGTGGCCCGACGAGGACGTCGGTTCCTCTGAGTGGGGGTGTATGTAATAGCCTGGCTTATTAGGGATGATAGACTACTCGTATCAATAAGGAATTCCTTCTTTTCCGGGATCCCATTCGGACAGAACTCCAAAGTTAAGCGTGCGCAGCTTGGAGTAGTTTTAGGATGGGTGACCGACCGGGAAGTTGCTCCCGGGTGCGCACGAGTGAGGACAAAGTGCGCAGAAAAGATTAGTATTGATCTGTGGGGCCAGTCTAGATCCCGCCAGGAGTAACGACCACCGGCGGATGTGTTCGGGGCGTTACAAAAGAGCACTTGAAAAGAATCACACAGAGAAAACCAACTCCAAATAAAAGCCAAATAATGCAAAAGTTTTTGTTGGCCCAAATTTTCATGCTTTACTAATGCAAATGAAATGTTACAAAATGCAGGGTGTGACAGCGAGGGTAAGGATTTCCGCATCTGCATAGACATGCCCGGGCTCAACAGAGCCGCATCTAGGCAGATCTTCTGGCCATCTCATGTCGGTTGATGCGAGGGTCCACCCCACAGCTACGTCGGCATGCCTTTCGGCCTACCAGGCGTGGTCGTGGTGTTCCAGCGCTGCACAAGGGACGCCCAAGCGGCTCGTAGGCCAGGCACCGGGCGATCCTGGCGGAGATGGAGGAGCACCCCCAGGAGCCTCCCGGGCTCTCTGGGCCTCTAGAGGCTCGGTGCCAGGGCGGCTCATGAGGAACGGCTCCAGCAGTGCGCATCTTTCGCTACCCCAACACCTCTTCAGCAACGGTACCAGGTGACATCTCTCCAGTTCGTTCAGTTTGGGGGTGCCCCACGGGCTGCATCATCCCCAGGCCTATGGGTCCGTCCCTACGGCATGTATCCCTTTTGCACCTATCAGAGCTAGTTTACCTTTCTTCGCAAGCTACCTTAATATTATAACCTGCCTAACCAGTGCTTCGTCGCCAAGAACGTCTCACGCCCTTGCGAGCCCTCCCGCGACCGCCTCATGATTAAAGACAGGCATGGCGTCTGTGCTCGGGTCCGTCCATATAGCGTCGCTAAACCCAAGAGGCTGAGCTCTGGCTCACGAGCCATTCCCCGTCTATGACACTCCAAAAAAATTTATGGTTTTGTTTTCAGAAAGAGCCTTGCCTGGTTTGAAGAAGGTCATTCAAACCCTTCTTAAAAACCCTCTTCTAAGTCTGCCCTCTAAAAACTCTTTCTTGGATTGAGTTTTCTTCTAAAAAGAAAACCTTTTGGTTTTGGGATTTTATTTGGTTTTGATCCATTTTTGTTTTTCCATGCCACTTATGGTAAAACTCCCCTCAAAACCCCTCCTTCCACTTGGATGCAACCCAAACATTCTGTCCAAACTAATAAAATCCATTTTTGGATTTTATTCCAATTATTTTCTCTTTCCAAATAATTCTGTCTTTTCTTTTGAGACTAAGTGATTTGCAAAGCAAGTACCCAAAGGCTTTTGATTTTTGACCTCAACTCAACACCCATGTATAGTCCTTTGTACCCACAACCCAGAACCATCTTGATCCACTCTTCTTCTTTTCAAATATTTCAAATTTCACTCACTGCAAGTTTGGACCAGATTTGCCAAATTTGGTGAAATTCATATCTACACTTCTCCAAAAATTCCACCAAAATTCAGGCAACCTCTAGTTGCAATGAGAGACCACTCCACCAAAAATCAGCTCAAGGAAAAATCCCTAGAGGCCAGAATCATTCTGTCGAACACCTTGCATGCACTGTTTTGTTCATATTCAGTTAAATTATGATTTGCAGTGTCGTTCTCCGTCAGTAAGTTCAGTCACATGTCCACAGTGCCCTTGGCACGATGCTCGCCGCCTGGCCTGCTTGTCCGGAGCTCCACACGCGCACTTGGCGCCATCCTGGCATAGGTGGCACCCTGGCCCGCCAGCGCCGGCGTGTCTTGCGGCGGCCGAACCACTGTAGCGGCCGACAGGGAGCAGAACGGCGGCTCAATGCCGTTCGGCGCCGCCCAAGCCTCCTGGTAGCTCCGCGTGGCCATCTCCTTGCCAGCGCACGCATGCGGCACCGTCGCCGTGGCGCGACACGCATAGAGCATGCTCCCTGCCGCCGACGGGCCCGCGCCGCCCCATTCCGTCGAGCCCAGCCTAAGCTTCGAGTCCCGGCTCGTTTAACGCCTAAACCGAACCCGTGAACCCCCATGACGATGCTCAGCTCGTAAAACTCCCCGACCAATGCCCTGCACCGCCGTAGACTTCGCCGGAGAACCCCGTTCTCGGCCACCGCCTCGAACCACCTATAAAAAGGGCTCCCGATCTCGCCCTCGAGCACACACCCTCCTGCACCTCACCAGCACCCCGCCAGGCCACCAGGAGGACCTCGAGGAGGTCTCCTCCCCCAACTCCGGCCGCCCCGTTCCGCCTCGGCCTCCACCTTGATTCACTCCGGTGAGGCCGTCTCCGGTCCCCAAACCCCATACGCTACCCCCTCTAGCTACCAGAGATCTAACCCCCTCCTCAATTTGCCCTCCGTAGCACTCTCCGACGAGGTCCACGACCACCCGAACCGCCGTCCGCCGGAGCAAGGGCCGCCGTCGACATAGTGCTCACCGGCAACCACTTCCACCTCCCACAGACGCGGAAGGACGTGCTGATCATGAAGGTACCGTCCGATCACTCTACCTCGGCGACCACCGCACCTCTCGGGCGCCGTCGCGCCCTGTTTCTCTCTTTTAGATTTTCAAACCCGACATGTGGAGCCCACCCGTCAGCCTCTCAGTCCTTTCTAAACGAACCATTTTCTGAAGGCGTCTTCTGCGAAAGTACGTCTCCCCTCTGGGCCGGCGTATTGTCAATCGAATCGTTTTCTGTTTTTATAAGTGAGCCCCTGGAAACTTTCTGTTTCATTACAGATGGGCCCTTGGGTTAAAACCCTTATAACTTTTTATCAGAAAGGAATTTTTGAGTGATTCTTTTTCTGTCCTCTTCAAATTTTTGTCTAGTTTTTTATCATATTTATTTTAAAAAAATATTTGGATCGACTTTCTGTACCCCACGGTATTTACAATAGCGCGTGTATTTTGTGTACCGTAGATACCGAAGGAGGTGGCGGAACCGCGAACTTCGCCGAGCTAGACCCCGACTACTCCGAACCAGGCAAGCATGTTGGAACTCTTGATATGATGAGTGTCTTGGCATGTTTGCAGTGAATAGTTTCATGTCATATTCATAAGCATCCCGATAAATTTTTGTTTCGTGAAAAGCTGAGACAAGTGAGTTTCGGGAATCCATGAGTTCATGGAAATGAGGTTGCACGGCCACGTGGTGGCATGAAGATGGTTAAGATGGTAGTGTTGTAGCATGCCAGTCTTATGCCAGTATGTTTTTGACTCCGGTATCAACTCCCGTTCATTTCTCTTTCCGTACTGCCACATGTTTCCCACAAGGGATATGGCTTAGTAAGATGCAAAACACTTCCCTGGTACACACCAAATGGAGAGGCCGGGATGAAGGTTCCATGGCCCTGGATTAAAGCCTTTCATCCAGTCAGGGGGCATGGGTGTTTCCGGTTGGGACCGAGAGGGGGGCACCCCTTAGAGCGCGCGTATATAAATTTGATCCCATGCTATTCGAGATTGTGATCTCCCCGTCTCAAAGTTTTTCTTGAACGCTGTCTAGGGTGGTTCTTGGCAACGTGAAGTGGGATGGGTGTGTACTGATTAAGTTGTGTTTCTTCCGAAATACCATAAATGGAACTAGTCCCTCGTGACTACGGAAATCCGTTGGCTGTGGGTATTTTAGTACAAACTCTGCAGAGTCAACTCCCCATTACAATATCCTATCCATGACCAAGTTCCGTGTCCTTTTTATCTTGTCAATTGTCAGTCCTGGTGACAGAAACCCCGATAAGCTAAAGGAGTGTTAAGTTCGGTTAATGTTTATTCTTGTGATGGACCAACCCGTTAACCATCTTGTGTGGAATATTTTTGTTCTATGTACATTAACCCTCACACGTTATGACAATGAACTATAAGCCCTTTCTGTGATGTCGCTCAGACGTCCGACTGCGGCATTGTTATTATTTATTTTGCTATAAGCCCTTCCTGTGACATCGCTCAGATGTCCGACTGCGGCGTTGTTATTATTTATTTTGCTATAAGCCCTTTCTGTGACGTCGCTCAGACGTCCGACTGCGGCATTGTTATTATTTATTTTTGCTATAAGCCCTTTCTGTGACGTCGCTCAGACGTCCGACTGCGGCATTGTTATTATTTATTTTTGCTATAAGCCCTTTATGTGGCGTCGCTCAGACGCCCGACTGTGGCATTTATTTTAAAGCCCTTTATGTGACGTCGCTCAGATGCCCGACTGTGGCATTTATTTTAAAGCCTTTATGTGGCGTCGCTCAGACGCCCGACTGTGGCATTTATTTTAAAGCCCTTTATGTGGCGTCGCTCAGATGCTCGACTGTGGCATTTATTTTAAATCCCTTTATGTGGCGTCGCTAAGACGCCCGACTGTGGCATTTCTTTTAAAGCCCTTTATGTGGTGTCGCCTAGACGCCCGACTGCAGTGTGCTTTATTTATTTAACTTCCTTTCGAGGCGTCGCTTCAGACACCCGATTGGGTTTACGGTTATTTCGTTGGGTTTTCGAGCGGACTACCGCCAATTCCCTTTTTACCTGTCTTGTTTTCACGAATTAAATGTGCCATTATTAAAATACTCATGACGCATTCATGCATGCATTTGTTATATCTTTTGTCCAAACTGTCTTGCGAGTACTTTCAAAGTACTCACCTGGCTTGTTGATTTGTCCAGATGCTGACGAAGGCGATCTCATAGATGAGGAGTTGGATAGCGAGTCCGACGCTTAGAGGAGTCCTAGTCAGTCTCGTGCGACCCTGGATTTGGTCACCGTATTATAACCGCTTCCGCTACCTAAATAAAATTCATCGAGCCTCACCTCGACGCTCGATGAGCTGCCAGTGTAGTAGTATTACTACCCACTCCACTGTGTTACTCCACCAACCACTTTTATCTCGAGTCAGTAGTATTGCCACCCCACCATTGTGCCATATCCGCCATATGTATAATTATTGGCGTGCTTGTAATAATTGTTGAGCAACTTCAGTTCAACCCCTGTAATATATTAATGCTACTGGCTTATTGTATCAAAGTTTTGTCTACCAGTGAGGAGGATTTTCCTCACACTGGATATCAGAAGATCGGCCTTTCAATAAATATTTTTATTGAAAAAACCGGTCGTGACAAGCTTGGTACCAGAGCCAGGCTGACTGTAGGAAGTCACTAGGTGCGATCGCTAATCGGATATTAGCAAAAATAGAGCTATTTATTAATTTTGCAAATGTAGTCATTTTCTGACAGTCGGCATAAAATTATGATCTGACCACTCAGAATTTTTGCCTACTTTTGTAGATGGCCGACAACAACTGCGAGTCTCAGATGTTCGCCAAGGAGCCCGATGGGTTCGTCAAGCTTCTCACCTTCATCGTCCAGGTGGCGATGGGGCCGTCCATGCGTCCAGTCTTCTCACTCTATCAGCACAAGGTCAACGACGGTCTGACCATGCACCAAGCTGCGGTGCAATTCAAGGGAGGGCGTGTTGAGTTACGTCGCTTCCGGTACTTGGGAAGTGCCATGCCTACAGGGAAGCATGCTATGCAGATGGCAGCCCGTGAGGCGATAGCTCGTCTCAGGGAAGACCTTCCTTCGATGAAGACTCGTCGTTATGGCTACCTTCCATGCCACGTTCCATACGCCTGTCACTACTCATACTCTTGCCCTAGAGGAGAGCGAGATGAGGCTTTTGAGATGCTCGTCGGGTATCTTCGGGCTCTAGAGGCAGCCTTCGACAGGCTGGTGGACGACCTCATGGCTGCCCGCATGGACTCAGTCCATGGCTGTGCCGCCAACAGGAGGGAGCTCCTGCACACCGCAACACCACTGACGTTCGTCTCGTCCTCAGCATCTTATGCACCGGCCACTCGCCCCATTCCTCGTCGCCTGCCTTCCACCGAGGAATTCAACCAAGCCATTGCACCCACTCCAGTTCGCTCTGCGCCACCCACTGCGCCCTCACATGTATGTGTTGCTCCATATAGGGCACCCGTTCCATCTACTCAGTGCAGCGCTACACGTCTGGAGCCTATTAGCGAGGAGGAGGTTGAGTCCCCAGCCTCACTGCGTCTCACCCTCGGCAGGGCAAAGGAGGTCCTCACCATTTCCTCCGACTAAGTGCGTTTAGTCGCCATGCGATGTACAGACTTGTATGATATGTACATAGGTTGTGAGTAGTAGCCTGTTTGCGCATCATGTAGGAGCTAGAGAAGTGCACTAGCCTCAATAACATGTCAGGAATATGTACGCATATCCTGAGTGATGTATTGTATAATTACCGCCTGCGTGTAAGATATGTATGAGCAGTCCTTCTCTGTGCGCAAACGATGTCTATTTCAAAAAAAATCCTGGAGTGTCCTTTTTGGTTTTGTTTGTCCTTGTGCATTTATTGATTTTTGCGACTCGGTTTATTTTCTTATGAGTTTTGCAAAATGTATCCCCAGAGTGAAAAATGTCTCGTCCTTGGACGCGCTCCATGCCAACTCCGCCAGAGGAAAATTATGATGCACAACCCAGCAACAATTTCACACAGGGACAGTCGAGCCAACAGGGCAGTGATTCGGCACTTTCACAAATGTGCCGCCTTTATGAGCAGAGTCAGCAACAACATCAGGAATTAATGAATCAGGTCATCAATATGGGAAATCACCACGGACAATTTCAGCAGCAATCCAAGTTGTCTGAGCTACAGAAGACGCGTCCCCAAACATTTTCTCATACTGACAAACCTCTTGAGGCCGAGGACTGGCTTCGAGACATGGAGAGAAAATTAATTATTGCCAAGTGTTCAGACCTTGAAAAAGTGCTATATGCACCACACTATCTGACGGGAGCAGCTGCACCATGGTGGGAGAATTTCCTACACATGCACCCCAACGAGAATAATGTAACTTGGGACGATTTCAAGGAAGGTTTTTGTGGGGCGCATATTCCTAAAAGTCTTATGAAAATCAAGAAGAGAGAATTCAATGATCTCAAGCAAAGGACCATGACAGTGTCAGAATACAACGGACAATTTACACTATTATCTCGCTACGCCAATGAGGTGCATATGATTGAAAGTAAGAAGATGGAGAAATTCCTGGACGGCCTGGTGCCTGCACTTAAATGCCAACTGGTCGTACACACTTTTCCAGATTTCAAGACGCTAGTGGATAAGGCCATTACCTTGGAAAATGAGAGGCGCAGCCTGGAAGATTTCCGCAAGCGAAAAAGGGACCAGAAAAATCATGCTCGCAATCCCCGAAGTAAGGCAGAATTTCAGAAAGGTGGTACACACAAAACCCCGACAAATGTCTCACGTCCAGTAAAGAATTTCCATGCCAGAGACAAAGAGTTCACATATCGTCCAGGCATGACCTGCTACGCTTGTGGAGAAGAAGGGCACTATGCCAAACAGTGCCCCAGGCCAAGGAATTCGACCCCGAAGCCAAACAACGGTGGCAATAATTCAGCGCGCAAGCGCAACAATTTCGACCCCAACAACAATCACAGGAAGGGTCACCTAAACCACGTGACCAGAGAGGAAGCATAGAATGCCCCAGATATCGTACTCGGTACGTTTCCTGTCAACACAATACCTGCCATGGTTTTGTTTGATTCTGGAGCTTCTCACTCATTCATTTCGAAAAGTTTTGCTTTGCAAAATAATTTTTCGATTCTTCCCTTGGAAAAATAAATGATCGTCAAGTCCCCTGGGATTAAGCAAGTCACCCAGAGTTACTGTCAAGGTGTGATGATTGAGTTTGAAGGATTGAAATTTCACACCAACCTTATTGTATTGGAGAATAAAGGGCTGGACGTCATCTTAGGGATGGGCTGGTTAACCACCAACAAAAGTTTTATTGACTGCTTCAACAGGACCGTAATCCTCACCCATCACCACGGCAAGACAATAAAAGTTTCGGCCAAAGAGAGGAAAATATCCCGGCAACCGAGATTGAATAAGGTGGATATTTCTGAATTAAGCAAGGTTCCGGTGGTATGTGAATTTCCAGACGTATTTCCTGAAGAGCTGCCAGGTATGCCACCAAACCGAGAAATAGAATTCAGCATTGAGCTAGCACCAGGAACCGCTCCCATATACAAGAAACCATACAGAATGGCACCATCTGAACTAGTAGAATTGAAGAAGCAAATAAAGGAGTTATTGGACAAAGGGTATATACGAGCCAGCTCCTCACCTTCGGGTTCACCAATATTATTTTCCAAAAAGAAGGATGGCACACTGAGATTATGTATCGATTATCGAGCACTTAACATGGTCACAATCAAGAACAAGTATCCAATGCCACGAATAAATGATTTATTTGATCAGCTCGCTCAGGACAAGGTATTCTCAAAGATTGACTTGAGGTCAGGATACGATCAATTAAAAGTACGGACAGAAGATATTCCCAAGACAGCCTTCACCTCCAGATATGGACTATATGAGTTCACGGTAATGCCATTTGGGCTAACAAACGCCCTCGCATATTTTGTTCACCTCATGAACAAAGTATTTATGAAATACATGGACAAGTTTGTTGTGGTATTCATCGACGACATTCTGATATACTCCAAGACACCCGAAGAGCATGCTGAACATCTCTGAATTGTGCTAGGAGAACTCAGCAAGCATCAGTTATACGCCAAATTCAGCAAATGTGAATTTTGGCTAAGGCAAGTAGGTTTTCTGGGCCATGTATTAACCCAAGAAGGTATTGCCGTAGACCTAGAAAAAGTCAAGGCCGTACTTGGCTGGAAAACACCAGCCAGCGTAACGGACGTACGAAGTTTTCTGGGAATGGCAGGGCACTGCCGAAGATTTATTGAAGGATTTTCCACGATAGCAAAGCCAATGACACAACTTCTCAAGAAGGACAAGAAGTTTGAATGGACGGAAGCTTGTGAGAAAAGTTTCCAAGAACTAAAGAGGAAACTGACGACAACACCAGTATTAACTGTGCCAGACATACACAAGAATTTTGAGGTATATTGTGACGCATCTCGAAAGGGGCTCGGGTGCGTATTAATGCAGGAAGGCAAGGTTGTCGCATATGTTTCCAGACAACTTCGCAAGCATGAGGAAAATTATCCTACTCATGACCTAGAGTTAGCAGCAGTTATCCATGCACTCAAGGAATGGGGACACTTCTTACTTGGAAATCACTGTGAAATATACACGGACCATAAGAGCCTCAAGTATATTTTCACCCAACCAGAACTCAATTTACGGCAACGACGCTGGTTGGAATTGGTAAAGGATTATGATGTTAGAATCCACTATCACCCAGGCAAAGCAATTGTTGTAGCAGATGCTCTAAGTCGGAACCCCAGTTCAAACAACGACATCATGACAAACTTGAGGCCTGAGTTTCGGCAGGAATTTGCTAAGCTCAACCTAATGATGGTCACCGAAGGCAGTGTGTCGAACTTAGAGATACAACCTACCCTGATAGAAAAAGTTAAAGAGGCTCAGCGTGGTCACCCCAGCATTGAAGGCATAAAACGGAAGATAAAATTGGGCAAGGCCCCAGAATTCAGTATCGATGAGCAAGGCATATTGTGGTACGAGAATAGACTTTGCGTACCAAATATCCATGACCTTAAACAGCAGATCTTGGCTGAAGGCCACACCGCCCCGTATTCAATTCACCCTGGAAGAACAAAAATGTACAAAGACCTTCAGGAAACATTTTGGTGGCATGGTATAAAGAGGGACATAGCCACGTTTATTGCGTGTTGTGACTCATGTCAGCGCATAAAGGCCGAGCACCAGAAACCGGCCGGACTATTGCAACCGAATAAGATACCCGAGTGGAAATGGGACGAGATCGGAATGGATTTCATTGTTGGGCTACCTAGGTCACGACATGGGCATGATGCCATATGGGTCATCACGGATAGATTGACTAAAGTAGCGCACTTCATTCCCGTAAAGACAACTCACACCACTCAGAAGCTCGCCAGGCTTTATCTTTCCCGTGTCGTCTACCTACATGGAGTTCCGAAGACCATAATATCTAACAGAGGCACACAATTCGTCTCCAGATTTTGGGATCACCTGCAACAGGCCCTGGGAACCCAACTAGCTTTCAGCACCGCATACCATCCACAGACCGATGGACAAACTGAGCGCGTAAATCAAATTTTGGAAGACATGCTGAGAGCATGTGTCCTCACTTATGGAGCCAGTTGGGAGGAAAGCCTACCATACGCCGAGTTTGCATACAACAACAGTTACCAGGCCAGCCTGCAAATGGCACCCTTTGAAGCCTTGTACGGGCGGAGATGTCGTACCCTGCTAAATTGGTCAGAGACCGGTGACAGCCGTATCTTCGGCCCAGACATGCTCAAAGAAGCCGAGGAAAAGGTCAAGCTAATCAGGGACCGACTTAAGACAGCTCAGAGCCAACAGAAAAGTTATCACGATCAGAAACATCGTGGAGTCAATTTTGAACCCGGTGAGTTTGTGTACCTGCGAGTATCTCCTATGAGGGGACTGCAACGGTTTAAGATTAAGGGGAAGTTAGCACCAAGATTCATTGGACCATTCTGCATAGTGGCACAAAGAGGCACGGTAGCCTACCAGTTAGACTTGCCCGAAGAATTGTCCGACATCCACGACGTGTTCCACGTCTCCCAATTAAGGAAGTGCGTGAGCAACCCAGAGAAGCAAGTATCCCATGAGAACATCAACGTACAACCAGACCTCACCTATCGGGAACACCCAGTGAAAATATTGGAAGAATCTGAAAGGAGAACCACACAAAAAACCATCAAATTTTTCAGAGTTCCATCGAGCAATCACTCCGAGAGTGAAGCCACTTGGGAAAGAGAGGATTTTATTCGGACAGAGCACCCACACCTGTTTAAGGAACAGCTGAAATCTCGGGGACGAGATTTTTCCTAAGGGGGTAGGTGCTGTGACACTCCAAAATTTTTTATGGTTTTGTTTTCAGAAAGAGCCTTGCCTGGTTTGAAGAAGGTCAATCAAACCCTTCTTAAAAACCCTCTTCTAAGTCTGCCCTCTAAAAACTCTTTCTTGGATTGAGTTTTCTTCTAAAAAGAAAACCTTTTGGTTTTGGGATTTTATTTGGTTTTGATCCATTTTTGTTTTGCCATGCCACTTATGGTAAAACTCCCCTCAAAACCCCTCCTTCCACTTGGATACAACCCAAACGTTCTGTCCAAACTAATAAAATCCATTTTTGGATTTTATTCCAATTATTTTCTCTTTCCAAATAATTCTGTCTTTTCTTTTGAGCCTAAGTGATTTGCAAAGCAAGTACCCAAAGGCTTTTGATTTTTGACCTCAACTCAACACCCATGTATAGTCCTTTGTACCCACAACCCAGAACCATCTTGATCCACTCTTCTTCTTTTCAAATATTTCAAATTTCACTCACTGCAAGTTTGGACCAGATTTGCCAAATTTGGTGAAATTCATATCTACACTTCTCCAAAATTTCCACCAAAATTCAGGCAACCTCTAGTTGCAATGAGAGACCACTCCACCAAAAATCAGCTCAAGGAAAAATCTTTAGAGGCCAGAATCATTTTGTCGACAACCTTGCATGCACTGTTTTGTTCATATTCAGTTAAATACAGATTTGAAGTGGCGTTCTCCGTCAGTAAGTTCAGTCACATGTCCACAGTGCCCTTGGCACATTGCTCGCCGCCTGGCCTGCTTGTCCGGAGCTCCACACGCGCACTTGGCGCCATCCTGGCGTCGGTGGCACCCTGGCCCGCCTGCGCCGGCGTGTCGGCCGACAGGGAGCAGAACGGCGGCTCAACGCCGTTCGGCGCCGCCCAAGCCTCCTCGTAGCTCCGCGTGGCCATCTCCTTGCCAGCGCACGCATGCGGCACCATCGCCATGGCGTGGCATGCACAGAGCGTGCTCCCTGCCACCGACGGGCCCGCGCCACCTCGTTCCGTCGAGCCCAGCCTAAGCTTCGACTCCCGGCTCGTTTAACGCCTAAACGGAACCCGTGAACCCCCATGACAGTGCTCAGCTCCTAAAACTCCCCGACCAATGCCCTGCACCGCCGTAAACTTCGCCGAAGAACACCGTTCTCGGCCACCGCCTCGGACCACCTATAAAAAGGGCTCCCGAGCTCGCCCTCGAGCACACACCCTCTCTGCACCTCACCAGCACCCCGCCAGGCCACTAGGAGAACCTTGAGGAGGTCTCCTCCTCAAACTCCGGCCGCCCCGTTCCGCCTCGGCCTCCACCTTGATTCACTCCGGTGAGGCCGTCTCCGGTGCCCAAACCCGGTACGCTACCCCCTCTATCTACCAGAGATCTAACCCCCTCCTCAATTTGCCCTCCGCAGCACTCTCCGATGAGGTCCACGACCACCCGAACCATCGTCCGCCGGAGCAAGGGCCGCCGTCGACACAGTGCTCGCCGGCAACCACTTCCACCTCCCACAGACGCGGAAGGACGTGCTGATCACGAAGGTACCGTCCGATCACTCTACCTCGCCGTGGATCGCCGCCGGCGACCACCGCACCTCTTGGGCGCCGTCGCGCCCTGTTTCTCTCTTTTGGATTTTCAAACCCGAAAGGTGGAGCCCACCCGTCAGCCTCTTAGTCCTTTCTAAACGAACCTTTTTCTGAAGGCGTCTTCTGCCAAAGTACGTCTCCCCTCTGGGCCGGCGTATTGTCAATCGAATCGTTTTTTGTTTTTATAAGTGAGCCCTTGGAAGCTTTATGTTTCATTACAAATGGGCCCTTAGGTTAAAACCCTTATAACTTTTTATCAGAAAGGAATTTTTGAGTGATTCTTTTTCTGTCCTCTTCAAATTTTTGTATAGTTTTTTATCATGTTTATTTGAAAAAAATATTTGGATCAACTTTCTGTACCCCACGGTATTTACAATAGCGCATGTATTTTGTGTACCGTAGATACCGAAGGAGGTGACGGAACCACGAACTTCGCCGAGCTAGACCCCGACTACTCCGAACCAGGCAAGCATATTGGAACTCTTGATATGATGAGTGTCTTGGCATGTTTGTAGTGAATAGTTTCATGTCATGTTCATAAGCATCCCGATAAATTTTTGTTTCGTGAAAAGCTGAGACAAGTGAGTTTCGGGAATCCATGAGTTCATGGAAATGAGGTTGAATGGCCACGTGGTGGCATGAAGATGGTTAAGATGGTAGTGTTGTAGCATGCCAGTCTTATGCCAGTATGTTTTTGACTCCGGTATCAACTCCCGTTCATTTCTCTTTCCGTACTGCCACATGTTTCCCGCAAGGGATATGGCTTAGTAAGATGCAAACCACTTCCCTGGTACACACCAAATGGAGAGGCCGGGATGAAGGTTCCATGGCCCTAGATTAAAGCCTTTCATCCGGTCAGGGGGCATGGGTGTTTCCGGTTGGGACCGAGAGGGGGGCACCCCTTAGAGCGCGTGTATATAAATTTGATCCCATGCTATTCGAGATTGTGATCTCCCCGTCTCAAAGTTTTTCTTGAACGCTGTCTAGGGTGGTTCCTGGCAACGTGAAGTGGGATGGGTGTGTACTGATTAAGTTGTGTTTCTTCCGAAATACTATAAATGGAACTAGTCCCTCGTGACTACGGAAATCCGTTGGCTGTGGGTATTTTAGTACAAACTCTGCAGAGTCAACTCCCCATTACAACATCCTATCCATGACCTAGTTCCATGTCCTTTTTATCTTGTCAATTGTCAGTCTTGGTGACAGAAACCCCGATAAGCTAAAGGAGTGTTAAGTTCGGTTAATGTTTATTCTTGTGATGGACCAACCCGTTAACCATCTTGTGTGGAATTTTTTTTTTCTGTGTACATTAACCCTCACACGTTATGACAATGAACTATAAGCCCTTTCTGTGACGTTGCTCAGACGTCCGACTGCGGCATTGTTATTATTTATTTTGCTATAAGCCCTTTCTGTGACGTTGCTCAGACGTCCGACTGCGGCGTTGTTATTATTTATTTTGCTATAAGCCCTTTCTGTGACGTTGCTCAGACGTCCGACTGCGGCATTGTTATTATTTATTTTTGCTATAAGCCCTTTCTGTGACGTCGCTCAGACGTCCGACTGCGGCATTGTTATTATTTATTTTTGCTATAAGCCCTTTATGTGGCATCACTCAGACGCCCGACTATGGCATTTATTTTAAAGCCCTTTATGTGGCGTCGCTCAGACGCTCGACTGTGGCATTTATTTTAAAGCCCTTTATGTGGCGTCGCTCAGACGCCCGACTATGGCATTTATTTGAAAGCCCTTTATGTGGTGTCGCTCAGACGCCCAACTGTGGCATTTATTTTAAAGCCCTTTATGTGGCGCCGCTAAGACGCCCGACTGTGGCATTTCTTTTAAAGACCTTTATGTGGTGTCGCCTAGACGCCCGACTGCGGTGTGCTTTATTTATTTATCTTCCTTTCAAGGCGTCGCTTCAGACACCCGATTGGGTTTACGGTTATTTCATTGGGTTTTCGAGTGGACTACCGCCAATTCCCTTTTTACCTGTCTTGTTTTTGCGAATTAAATGTGCCATTGTTAAAATACTCATGACGCATTCATGCATGCATTTGTTATATCTTTTGTCCGAACTGTCTTGCGAGTACTTTCAAAGTACTCACCTGGCTTGTTGATTTGGCCAGATGCTGACGAAGGCGATCTCATGGATGAGGAGTTCGATAGCGAGTCCGACGCTTAGAGGAGTCCCAGTCAGTCTCGTGCGACCCTGGATTTGGTCACCGTATTATAACCGCTTCCGCTACCTAAATAAAATTCATCGAGCCTCACCTCGATGCTCGATGAGCCGTCAGTGTAGTAGTATTAGTACCCACTCCACTGTGTTACTCCACCAACCACTTTTATCTCGAGTCAGTAGTATTGCCACCCCACCATTGTGCCATATCCGCCATATGTATAATTATTGGCGTGCTTGTAATAATTGTTAAGCGACTTCAGTTCAAACCCTGTAATATATTAATGCTACTGGCTTATTGTATCAAAGTTTTGTCTACCAGTGAGGAGGATTTTCCTCACACTGGACATCAAAAGATCGGTCTTTCAATAAATATTTTTATTGAAAAAACCGCTCGTGACACCGTGTACATCGCCTCCCATGGCCCTTGGTGCCTTATTCTCGCATGAGCTAATCGCGGGCGGATGAGTGAGGGCGCGCGACCTGGTGCCCCGTGGCCACGAAAACCGTGCGTCGGTTGTTTTTGTTCTGGATCTTTGCATGAGAAGAGCAGGCACGTCGTCTATGCTCGGGTCCTTCCCTGCAGCGTCGATAAACCCAACGGCTGAGCTCTATCTGGCGGGTCGGCCCCGTTCATGTCACCTCCTTGGGTCGTTGGTGTCTGGCCTTCTCATGTAATAGCCTCAGGAGACTCATTCGGCGTAGGCTGCCTAACCATCTTGTAGGACTAATACAAGTATTTCCAATCAACCCTCCTTGAGGTAGGGCCTCGTGAGTCCCGTGCTGGCTCACGAGTGCCCATATACACCTCCTCCAGCCCTGCCGTACAAGCCACGTGTCAGGGCGAGGCTGTACATGCCCCCGGGGATCTCCTCGGATGGAGCCCCCTCCCACGTACCAGTGGAAGCACCATGCTCCGCGCTGGCCATCGACACTGCCGAGGAGTGGCTATGCTCCGCGCTAGTGATAAACAATTGGGGGTGGCCTCGCGGCTGCATTAACCTCAGGGAGCTTCCGGGCTCGGTGACCAGCCTCACCGCGCTGCTCTCCCTCGGGAGGGTAGCGCGAGGGGGCTGGGCATGGGGGCTACGCTCAGGTCATGCCTGGTGAACCCCACCTTGCCAGGCCCCATGGGCCTGGTCTTCGCGCGCCCCTCCCGAGCGAGAGCCCGGTGAGGAAAGGTAGGATGGCCGTTCGTACGTCAAGGGGGACTCCTAAGCATCGTGTCTCAGGAGCCTAATTGGCCACATAGCCCCTCACCCCTTGGTCTCATCCTTGTGATCCGGACGAGTCAACGGCGGCTGAGGTATGCGCGGGGCCGGGCCCTGCCGACACAGGATGCAAGGGCCAGACTTTCTCCCTTTTCAAGCCGTTCGTACGTCAAGGGGGACTCCTGAGCATCGCACCTCAGGAGCGTAACTAGCCACGTAGCCCCTCACCCCTTGGTCTCGTCCTTATGATCCGGTTGACCCAACGGCGGCTCAGATAGGCATGGTGCCAGGCCCTGCCGATGCAGAACACCAAGGCTTGCCTTCACATTTTTTCCTAAGCTGTTCGCACATCATGGAGGACTCCTGAGCATCGCATCTCAGGAGCCTAACTGGTCACGTAGCCCCTCACCCCTTGGGCTCGTCCTGGCCATCCGGACGACCCAACGGCGACTAAGGCATGCACGGGGCCGGGCTCTGCCGACGCAGAATAATAAAGCAAACAAAAGAAGTCGGGGAACCACAACCTAATTATTACAAAACATATTGTTCCAAACAATCAGTTTTAAACGCCTCCACGAGGCATGCTACATGATACAGGACGAACAGGAAGGAGCAGCTTCACCAAGCCACCTCTTCAGTCCTAGGTACCGCCATCACCCACCAGCGGAGCCCCGTAAGCCAGGTGTGTCGTCCGTCCCCTCGGCCCCAGCTAGAGGACCGAAGACAAGGAACTTGCTAGGGCGTCCACGAAGCTCTTCACAGCGGCAGCGGCAGGGTCGTGGGAGTGGGAGTCCACGGGGTCGAGGAAGGTGGAGATGTCGAAGATGGCATCCCGGAGAAAAGATGGCTGAAGACGCACATAGGGGCTGAGGAAGAAAGCAAGCAAGCCTCACCTTCCATCAAAGAGCCAAACCCGTCGACAGCGTCCTCGAGC
Organism: Triticum dicoccoides; assembly: GCF_002162155.2. Taxonomy (NCBI): domain Eukaryota; kingdom Viridiplantae; phylum Streptophyta; class Magnoliopsida; order Poales; family Poaceae; genus Triticum; species Triticum dicoccoides. Next base: position 148,775,949 of record NC_041383.1, on the reverse strand, counting down.
ACTACCACGACCTCAGGGAGCTGTCACCGCCTCTCTCTTCAAGAGATCGTCTCCAAAGAGTGACCGCGGAGCCTTGTGGAACCTCGCCTCGAGGGAGGCGAGGGTGCTGCGGTCCATGGTGGCCGCTTCCTTGGCCTTGGCAAGGGCCGCTTGCGCTGCCTCCGCCTCCTCCTTCAGCTTTCTCAGGCGGTCGTGCTCTACAGCCTGCTCCAGGGCTGCCTTCTTCAGCTTAGCATCTCGATCAGCAGCGGCAGCGTCCTGGGCCTTCAGCTTCTCCTCACGCTCCTCAAGCTGGCCGGCCTGGGTGTCCTGTTGATCCTAAAGAGCCTTCAGTTCAGCCTCCACCGTGTGGCACCGATCCTTGACCTCTATGGCCTTCTTTCGCGCTAGGTCGCACTCGATAGCAGCCACTCCATACACCTTGTAGGCCTCCTCCATAGAGCCCCAGGCCGCTCGGACAGACGTGTTGGCCTGGAGCCATCCAGAGATTAGCCCTAAGCGGCCCAACGCCGCTCGTGCCTCCGGTCCGGGCCCTGAAGTTCACCTTGGAGAAGGTCCAGCGCCGCTCGTGCCTCCTCCAGGGCTCCGAAGGTGGCAGGGGCGCCATGGCCCAGTTGCACGCCAGGCAGGAGAGAAGACGTCCTCGGCGCCAGGACAGGAGAAACCACAGCAGTAGGAAGGACTGGAGGCTTCGGAGGCTGGGCAACCTCAACAGCCGCAGTGAGGATGGGTGCCGGCGGGGTCAGCCCCGCTGAAGGCGCCGGCACGTCCTAAGGACGGGCTTCCGCGCCCTGGGGAGACGGCATTGCCGCTCGAGCTGCAGGGGCCATGACGCTCTCCTTCGCCAAGGCTGCGCCGGCCACCCCAACGCGCTCGACCACGGCAACTCCGGCGCCCTCCTTCTTCTTCTTCGATGACTGCTGCCTAATGATGGACAAAGACGCTAAGCATCGCATCAGGGATTAATGACAAGATCAAAGGAAGGCACTCACTGGTCAGAGAAGACAAAGTTCCTCTTCAGGCCCAGCAGCGGGGGCTTCGCCAGAGCAGTCAGAGCAGCACTCTTGGGAGCAGAAGAGCATGCAATCGGCACCACTCGGGACGCTGCTGGCGAAGGCGGAGCACTGCCCGGGGGGATCAGCATAGTCTTGCCCTTCTTCACGGCCAACCACTTGGGCTGCTTTGAGGAGGCTAGCCCGGATCTCGTGGTGACCCCAAAGGGGCAATCCAGCTCCACCACAGTCTTGCAAAGGAGCTCCCTCTGCCATGAGGCAGAGGATTCCCCCTCGCCCTCGTCCTCGGTGGCCTCAGAGGATTGGTCGCTGGAGGACAGGTCCACTGAGGGAGTCCTGGATTAGGGGGTATCCGGACAGGCGGGCTATATACTTTGGCCGGACTGTTGGGCTATGAAGATACAAGATTGAAGACTTTGTCCCTTGTCCGGATGGGACTCTCCTTTGCGTGGAAGGCAAGCTTGGTGATTCGGATGTTAGATCTCCTTCTCTGTAACCGACTCTATGTAACCCTAGCCCCCTACGGTGTCTATATAAACCGGAGAGTTTAGTCCATAGGACAAGAACAATCATAATCATAGGCTAGCTTCTAGGGTTTAGCCTCTACGATCTCGTGGTAGATCAACTCTTGTAATACTCATATCATCAAGATCAATCAAGAAGGAAGTAGGGTATTACCTCCATCGAGAGCGCCCTGGGTAAAAATTGTGTCCCCAGCCTCCTGTTACCATTAGCCTTAGACGCACAGTTCGGGAACCCCTACCCAAGATTCGCCGGTTTTGACACCGACATTGGTGCTTTCATTGAGAGTTCCTCTGTGTCGTCGGTACAAGGCTTGATGGCTCCTTCAATCATCAACAATGAGGTGATCCAGGGTGAGACTTTTCTCCTCGGACAGATCTTCGTATTTGGCGGCTTCACAAAGCGGGCCAATTCGCTTGGCCATCTAGAGCAGATCGATAGCTATGCCCCTGGCCATCAGGTCAGGTTCGGAAACTTGAACTACACGGTCGACGTCCGTGGGGACTTAATCTTCGACGGATTCGAGCCCACGTCAGGAGCGCCGAACAGTCCTGACGAGCATGACCTAGATCTGCAATCGGACGGTATTCGGGATATCGCACCTGCAGCTGCCCCGGACTTTTATCCGGGGCAAATTGTGCTATCCGAGGATGGGAGGATGGACCCCGTCACGGAGGCCGCACACTCATCGGCGTTGGAGCCGAACACAGACTCCACCTCTAAGGAAATCTGTGTTACCGGACCCCCAGACTTTTCTCTGGCTGTAGGTTCCGGACTGCGTGCATCCGTCCCATCGAATCTGATTGGGCACCAATCATGGAGTTCACCGCTGCGGATATCTTTCAGCACTCACCCTTCGGTGACGTGCTAAATTCATTAAGGTCTCTCTCCTTGTCAGGAGACTCTTGGCCGAACTATGTCCGGCTCGAGTGGGAAGCGGATGACGAAGAAATTTGTTACCCACCCACCACCCACTTAATAGCCACTGTCGATGACTTAACCGACGTGCTCGACTTCAACTCCGAAGACATCGACGGTATGGATGACGATGCAGGAGAAGAATTGGAACCACCGCCCACAGGACGCTGGACAACCACCTCATCATATGATATATATATATATATGGTGGACACCCCAAAGAAAACAATAGCGACGAGGCAGCAGAGGATAACACCTTAGGGAACCAATCAAAGCATAGGCGTCATCGGTGCCGCTCTAAGCCCCTCCATAGCAATACCGGCACAGGAGATGATAGCAATCCGGATGGTGCCGAAGACGAATACAATCCCGACCAGCCTAACTTCGAGCAGGCCGAACAGGAGAACGGGCAATCTAGTCCAGATGAACAGGCGACAGACAGACACTGGGAGGATGACAATTATATGACTCTCTCTGAAGATGAGGTGAGCCTCGGCGATGATGAATTTGTCGTGCCTGAGGATCCCGTTGAGCAGGAGCGCTTCAAGCGCCGGCTTATAGCCACTGCAAGAAGCCTGAAGAAGAAGAAGCAGCAGCTCCAAGCTTATCAAGATCTGCTCACAGACAGATAGACTGAGGTCCTGGCAGCCGAGGAATACGGACTCGAGCGCCCAACCAAAGGTTACCCAAAGCACAAGTTGCTACCTCAACTCGACGAGGAGGCACTAGAGCCTACACTTCCAGCGCAGGTCGAGGCTGACCGGCCACCTCGTGGCCGAGACAAAGTGGCGTATCAGCCCGAACACCAGCCCCTACCCCGTCACCAATACACTACGGGCCGGGGCGATACACAGGACCTGCGAGACATATTGAAAAACAAAGCAGGATAGTCAAAATCGATCTATGGATCGTGGGGGGGCGCCACAGCGCATGATGATGACCGTCATGCCGGATACACTAACAACAAGTTCGGCCGGGCCGAACGCAATAGACCAGACTAATTTGAACTGCATCGTGACATAGCCCGGCATAGAGCCGCCACACACCCCCTCTGCTTCACTGATAAAGTAATGGATCACGAATTCCCAGAAGGGTTCAAACCCGTAAACATCAAATCATACGATGGCACAACAGACCCCGCAGTATGGATTGAAGATTTCCTTCTCCACATTCACATGGCCTGCGGTGATGATCTAGATGCCATCAAGTATCTTCCTCTTAAGCTCAAAGGACCGGCTCGACATTGGCTGAATAGCCTGCCGGTGAACTCCATTGGCAGTTGGGAAAACCTGGAGGATGCATTCATCGACAACTTCCAAGGCACTTATGTGTGACCACCGGTTGCTGATGACTTAAGTCACATAACCCAACAGCCCGGAGAGTCAGCCAAGTAATTCTAGACTCGGTTCCTAACTAAAAAGAACCAAATTGTCGACTGTCCGGATGCCGAAGCCCTAGCGGCCTTTAAGCATAATATCTGCGACGAGTGGCTCTCCCGACACCTTGGCCAAAAGAAGCCGAAGTCTATGGAAGCCCTCACGACACTCATGACCCGCTTTTGCACAGGCGAGGACAGTTGGCTGGCTCGCAGCAGCACCATGCCAAGAAACTCCGGCACTTCAAATATCCGCGACAGCAACAGCAAGCCATGGCGCAACAGACATAAGCGTCGGAACAATGGCGACAACACCGAAGACACGGCAGTCAATGCCGGATTCAGCAGTTCCAAGTCCGATCAGCGGAAAAAGCCATTTAAAAGAAACAATCTGGGATCATCCAGTCTGGACCGCATACTCGACCGCTCGTGTCAAATTCATGGCAACCCTGATAAACCAGCCAACCACACTAACAGAGATTGCTGGGTGTTTAAACAGGCCGACAACTTAAATGCCGAAAACAAGGACAAGGGGCTGCATAGCGAGGACGACGAGGAACCCCGGCAGCCGAACACAGGGGGACAGAAGAAATTTCCTCCCCAAGTGAAAATAGTAAACATGATCTATGCCACCCATATTCCCAAGCGGGAATGGAAGCGTGCACTAAGGGACGTCTATGCGATGGAGCCAGTCGCCCCAAAGTTCAACCCATGGTCATCTTGCCCGATCACCTTTGATCGTAGGGACCATCCTACCAGTATCCGTCATGGCAGTTCAGCAGCATTGGTCCTCGACCCAATCATTGATGGCTTCCACCTCACGCGAGTCCTCATGGATGGTGGCAGCAGCCTGAACCTGCTTTATCAGGACACAGTGCGCAAAATGGGCATCGATCCCTCAAGGATCAAACCCACCAAAACCACCTTTAAAGGTGAATCCCAGGTGTAGAGGCCTGGTGTACGGGCTCAATAACACTGGAAGTGGTCTTCGGATCTCCGGATAACTTCCGGAGTGAGGAGTTAATCTTCGATATCGTCCCCTTCTGTAGTGGCTATCATGCACTACTTGGACAAACCGCATTTGCTCGATTCAATGCCGTACCACACTATGCATATCTCAAGCTCAAGATGACCGGACCATGCGGGGTTATAACAGTCAATGGAAACACAGATTGCTCTCTCCGTACGGAGGAGCACACTACGACCCTCGCAGCAGAAGTACAAAGCAGCCTTCTTCAGCAGACCGTCAACTCGGCGATAAAAACCTCGGACACCGTTAAGCGAGTCCGGAGTACTCTGCAACAGGATCGTCCGGCATGACTAGAGCTCGACTAGCAATTCAACCTCCGTCCTAGTCCCATTCAGGCGGCATTTGTGCCGCGCGTACACAATTATGCACTCAAAATATCATGGGCATAGGCGGAGGCACGGCGGTGATGCGGTCCACAGTGCGGCTCAACCGTCACGAGACCCGCATACCTTTATCATCTTCTTTCTTTTCAGGACCCTACTTTCGGGCAGCCCTTTCAGAGAACCTGGTCATCGGACTCATCATGGGAAGGAAAAACCAAGGAGGCAAGAGGCTTTGCATACAAGGGAATACCCAGGTGGTCTCTGTTAACGATCGTTATACCTGTTTTACATACCCACACGCAGCCTGCCCTTGGATAGGACATGTCAAATAGTCCTATTTTTGCTTATCGCATTACTTGTACATATACGCTTTAACGTATTATTTAAATAAACAATGGGAAACAATATACATCATCAACTTATTATTATTCTCTTTATATTTTCCCTTGACTACTTATTTAATATTGCACCCGTACACTTTGGTTCGTTCAGTTCGCCAGAGGCTTTATCGTGCCCCATAACACGGCAAGAAAAGTCCAAACACTTTCGACAGTGCGGCACCCCGAACTTATAGCATTCTATGCATTAGCTCTGAATCATGTCTTGGGTCAATAGTTGGGTTTGCCAGGCTCCCTTGTTTTGGTACCTTACGTTCCGTTATATTGGCTAAGGTAGCGCAGGGAGAACTACTGCGATTGTGTCCCGGTTCTTCCGGACGAGCACCTTAATAGGGAAAGCCAAAAACTGACTGTCCTGATGCGGCGAGAGCTGGTCGCTGTTCGAGAGGTCTTAGATCCTTAAAGATTTTTTATGCTTCAGGCGAGGAATCTTGTCCGATGTAGGTGTGTATAGCGCCCCATGTTCGGCCTTCCGAATACTAGGGTCTTCACTGAAGTCTAAAATTGTAGACTTCTATGGCTAAGTGAGAGTGATAGAGCTGCATAGTCTGATTGCCTTGTTCGCTGCGCTAAACACCTCCTTAAAGGACCAAAATTTTGGATAAAGAGTGTTTGGGTTTACCACGAACACCCCAGTACTTGTTACACGGGGGCGGAAGCCGACGACTGGCCAACTTTCAGTATTTCATAAACGGCCGCACAGAAGGTAATATTTTAAATCAAAAAGCGTCATATAGCGCACACGAACTCGTTTTCATATTACAGGACGACATGAGTAAATTCACTCAAAAATTACATCCTTGGCGCATTCATCAGCCACAAGGCGGGCGCCTTTCATAACACCGTCATAACACTTCTCGAGGTGGTGATGCAGCTTGCCCTCTGGCGGTCCCTCCGTCACCAGCTTCTCTGCATCCATTTTGGCCCAGTGCACTTTCGCGCGGGCAAAGGATTGGCGAGCACCCTCAATACAAATGAATCACTTAATAACTTCAAGCCGTGGACAGGCATTTACCATCCGCTTTATAAGGCCGAAGTAGCTGTAGGGCAGGGGCTCGCTAGGCCACAGCCGGACTATGAAGTACTTCATGGCCAGTTCGGCCGCCTTGTGGAGTTCGACCAATTGCTTCAGTTGGTCACTCAAGGGCATCAGATGTTCGGCCCAGCATACTGGGACCAGAAAAACTTCTCTGTCGAGCTCCCCTCTTTGGCACGATAGAACTCTATGGAATCCGATATGTTGCGTGGCAGATCTGCGAATGCCCCTGGAGAGCTCCGAATTCGGGTAAGTAAGAGAAATGTCTCCTCCACATGCTTACTTTGCATAATAAATGCCTTACCCGCTGCTATCTTCTTGGCCGCCTGAATTTCCTGGAGGGCCTTTTGGTCTTCGGCCTTGGCATCTCTCGCGCTCTGGAGGGCCTTCGCAAGCTCGGTCTCTTGCGTCTTGAAGTCATCCTCCAAGGACTCGAATTTTTTGCCAAAGTCCTGGAGCTCTTGTTGTACCTCACTCACTTGAGCATATTGTTTCTCCCGCTCAGTGCGCTCTTGGGCCGCCTTGTCTTCGGCCTCGGGTAGCGCTTTCTTCAGGGCCACCACTTCGGTTGTGGCCCCTATTAAAAATCGTGATGCCTCTGTTAGCATCGCCAATTTTTCTTTTCCTTTATATGACACACGGACGGGGTATCACTTACCTTTGTTCTCTTCGAGCTGCCTCTTCGTGAGTCTGAGCTCTTCTTCGACCTGCCTCAGGTCCCGCTTGAGTCTGGTGATCTCCGCAGTACGGGCCGCAACAGCCAGCAGCAATGCCTGCTTATTCACATAGACATTTACAGTTAGATTCCCGCGGATAAAAATTGACCCTCCATTTGGCTTTTCTTTCCGAACACCAAACAGAGTATCAGGGGATACTGTCCATCAGGTGATATTTTCTTACACTTTTGGTTACTTACCTCAAAGCCTGTCAGAAGGCTAGTGCAGGCTTCGGTCAATTCGCTTTTGGCGGACCAAACCTTCTCAATCACCGTCCTCATAAGAGTACGGTGTTCTTCGTCGATGGAAGCGCCGCGAATCACTTCCACTAAATTATCTGATGCCTCCGGCTGGATAGAGGTCATCAGCACAAACGGCTGGCCCTTCTTAGCGATGGGCTGCCTACTTGAAACCGGAACCTTTGGAGGTTCCCACATAGTATCCGGCTGGGAGCCAGACTTGTTGTGGCTCCCGTCAGCATAATCCATGGGGATCTTACCCGCCATGTGCCCGGCATCCGGGATTTCGCCTTGAGGCGTCTCCAGAACCGTCGCCCCCTATTCCGGTATCCTTTGGGACAACACCTCGGTGTCATCCGTAGGTCGTGGGGAGGTGGCCGTCGGGAGTGAATAGTTATTCATCTCCGATTCGCTCAAGGACCCTTCCGAAGAGAATACCTCATGGTGGGACCCAGCCGGGCTGCATATGCGTGTTCAGCATTATGACAAGCAATAAAGCAAAACATAACGGAAGTATTAGTGTCCGGATACTTACAACTTCGCTCGGGGCTTGCTCCTGGGAAACCACTCCTCGTCGCTGTAGGCGGCTGTTGTGGACTGGTCCGGAGGGAGGGTCCTTCCCTTCTTGGACCCTTCGGCCTCCCCAGATGGGGTGGCCTTCCTTTTCTTCTCCTCCCTGGTCGGGGGAGGAATTGCCTCTTCTCCTCCTCGTCTTCATTGGAGGAGGGCCCCTCGGCGTCTTCGGACGGGGCGTCCGATGTACCCTTGCGCCGGAGACCTTTCCTGGTCCGCGTGGCCTCCTTCTTGGCCTTCTTCTCCGGCACCTCGTAAGGCGCCGGAACCAGCATCTCCGTCAGGAGCGCGGTTGTTGGATCTTCAGGCAGCAGAGCCGGACAGTCGATCCACTCCGCTGTCGCCACATAGTCCTGTTTTGTCAGCATGGTGGCTTAAAATCCTCCCATAAATTTATTGGGAAAGGCACATCTTGTGATATTTAGAGAACTTACCAGATTGGCGGGGCGCTTTGCGCTGAGTCCGCGGTCCTCGGAAGTGGGAGGAGGTACTTCGGCGGATTTGAACATCACCTTCCAGACGTCTTCATGCGTCATGTCGAAGAACTCTCGCAGTGTCTGCTATTCGGCCGGATCGAACTCCCACATATTGAACGTCCGTCTTTGACACGGGAGAATCCGGCGGAAGAGCATGACCTGGACCATGTTGACAAGCTTTATTTTCTTGTCTATCATATTTTTGACGCAGTTCTGGAGTCCGGTCAGCACCGCAGGCGCACCCCAAGCCAAGCCCTTCTTTTCCCAGGAGGTGAGCCGCATGGGAATGCCAGATGGAAATGCGGGGGCCGCCGTCCAGTTGGCTTCGCGCGGCTCGGTGATGTAGAACCACCCCGATTGCCACCCTTTCACGGTCTCCACGAAGGAGCCTTCAAGCCAGGTAACGTTGGGCATCTTGCCCACCATGGCGCCTCCGCACTCCGCTTGCTGGCCGCTCACTATCTTCGGCTTCACGTTGAAGATCTTTAGCCACAGGCCGAAGTGGGGCTTGATGCGGAGGAAGGCCTCGCACATGATGATAAATGTCGAGATGTTGAGGACGAAATTTGGGGCCAGATCATGAAAATCTAACCCATGGTAGAACATGAGCCCGCGAACAAATGGGTGAAGTGGAAATCCCAGTCCGCAGACGAAATGAGAGAGGAATACTGCTCTTTCTCGAGATTTTGGAGTAGGGACGGCCTGCCTCTTCGCCAGAAGTCTGTGCGTGATGTTCGCGGCTAGGTATTCGGCCTCCCGAAGCTTCATAATATTCTCCTCCGTAACGGAGGAGGCCATCCACTTGCCTCCCGCTCCGGACATGTCATGAATGGCTTTACGGAGAAGGTGAGAACTTGGGTGCTGGAGCTCGAGGGTGCGAGAATGGATGAATAAAGGAGGAAGAAGGCGTGGGTGAAAACGGGGGATCCTTATCTCTTTATAAAGGCGGTAGAAATTGTGCGCCTCCCCACTTGCCTGTTAAAGTAACTTATTTTCCAAGTGCCACGATTGATGGCACGGTTGGGTTAGCCATACCCGTATTGATGAGAATCCCGCGATAAGGGGACACGATCTCTGCTTTGACAAGACGTGCCAGGTAAACTGCCTCGCAATATGTGTGGTAGCTGGTTGTGAAAAACGGTTCGAATAATGACCGGGCCGTGGCATGACGTCACACTATGAAGAAGTTGTCAGCAGACTAGATTTGTGGAATATTGTTCTCTCTACGGTGGTATGTGAAATTTGTTTTGCAGAGCCGGACACGATTCTCGTGTTCAAAATCTTCTATGGAGTATTCGGAGATGGAACCCGCCTTGCAATGCCGAAGACAATCTGCGCGCCTGACTCATCGTCATTGAAGCTTGGTTCAGGGGCTACTAAGGGAGTCCTAGATTAGGGGGTATCCAGACAGCCGGACTATATACTTTGGCCGGACTGTTGGGCTATGAAGATACAAGATTGAAGACTTCGTCCCGTGTCCGGATGGGACTCTCCTTTGCGTGGAAGGCAAGCTTGGCGATCCGGATGTTAGATCTCCTTCTGTGTAACCGACTCTGTGTAACCCTAGCCTTCTGTGTAACCGACTCTGTGACACCGACATCCACCAAAGAGGTAGGCGGCGAGGGAGGCCCCATCCGCACGGGCCCAAACTCGTCGAAGACCGGCGTGGAAGCAGCAACCTCCTCCCCATCGACTCGGCGGTACAACGGCAGCCAATCCTCCGGAGAACCGCTTGGACCTTTCCCAGTCAAATAAAGCGACACCTTGCTCAGCTCTTCCTCGGGAAGGGCGCAGGCGAATCTTGTCGTCGGTGCCCCCAAGCTTCCACAAGGGGCGGGAGCGATCTTGGAGCGGAGCTAGGCGCTGCATCAAGAACTCCTTGACGATCATGGCCCCCATCAAATTCTCCCTCTACAGGTCCTCCTCCATCTTCTTCATCAATGGCTTCAGGGAAGGGTCGGTGATATTCTCAGAAAGCCACCCCTTCTCGGAGGAGGGGAACTCGGTCGGCAGCTCCAACAAGTCCTGCGAGCACTTGGCGTCCATCAGAACCCACCTCTTCAGGGTGTCCTCCACCTTCCCGGTGCGAGAGATCGCGTTACCGCCCCGGGCTGCAACGAAGCCGACGCACCCAGCGGGTCGGTCGCCACCCATGCAGAGGAAGAAGAAGTGGTGGAGCATGCCGAGGGAGGGCATCACCCCCACAAACGCCTCATAGTAGAAGGCAAAGATGGACATGACAAGGATGGAATTGGAGTGAATATGGAGCGCATGGAGGCCGTAGTGGTGAAGAACAGCATAGAAGAAGCGGGAGAATGGGGGCACCAGCCCCGAATAGACGCTGTGCAGAAAGAAAGGGTAGAAGGTACTGTTCACGGGTTCCGACGTGGCGGCGGCGACCCGGAGCGCAGTCTCCATCCACTCGTTGTCCCCGCTCGCCATTAGGAGAAGAGCGGTTTGGAGCTTCTCCTCGGTGACGGAGGGCGAGGTCAGCACCGGCTCGTACCAGGCGGAGCCGGCAGCCAAAGGCGGAAGCTTTAGTCTTCTCGGCAGCCATTGGGCGGAAGATTGGAGGAGAAAATCGGTAGATCTCGTGAGCTCTTTCGGTGTTGGGAGAAGGGGATCTGGAGCGAGACGAGGAAGAGGCAATGAAAGCCCGGCAGCAGTTGGCAACCCTTTTGTCAGATGAGAATAGTTTCCAAGGCAGCATGGGGAAGTGGAGACGCCCACGTCCCATCCATCGCAACGCGTCATCAAGGACGCAGGCAGTTAGGGCCCGCAGTGCTCCGCACTTGCCCTTTGGCTTCGCCTGGAAGCCAAGTCCGAGCGCGCCTTGGGCCCGGGGGCTACTGTCGGTGTTCTGGATATGGGGGTATCCAGACTTGCCTGCCTTCCGCCCACCACGTGGCTCCATCAACAGCCTGGTACTGCCCAGCATCGACATCACTAGCTCAAGGCCCTAGCGAGGGGCTAAGCCTCACAAGGCGGATGACGCCAAGACCCCCGAGGGGATCGGCCTCTTCAGGCTGGCTCCTGAGGTGCGGAGAGTTCTATGCAAGGTGCACCTCACGAGGCTCAGCTGACGTGAGCCATGATGACCAAGGCCAAGCGGGCGCAGAGCGCCAGTTTCCTCTTCGGTGTAAGGGAGGCAAGCCACAGGTGCGGAGTCCCGAGGAATCAGCCAAAGTTTTCCATTCTGGTGCAACAAGACCAAGACCACCAGGACGGCAGGACGGAGGTCATTGAGGGAGTCCTGGATTAGGGGGTATCCGGACAGCTTGACTATATACTTTGGCCGGACTGTTGGACTATGAAGATACAAGATTTTAGACTTCGTCCCGTGTCCGGATGGGACTCTCCTTTGCGTGGAAGGCAAGCTTGGTGATTCGGATGTTAGATCTCCTTCTCTGTAACCGACTCTGTGTAACCCTAGCCCCCTCTGGTGTCTATATAAACCGGAGGGTTTAGTCCGTAGGACAAGAACAATCATAATCATAGGCTAGCTTCTCGGGTTTAGCCTCTACGATCTCGTGGTAGATCAACTCTTGTAATACTCATATCATCAAGATCAATCAAGCAGGAACTAGGGTATTACCTCCATCGAGAGGGCCTGAACCTGGGAAAACATCGTGTCCCCAGCCTCCTGTTACCATTAGCCTTAGACACACAGTTCGAGACCCCCTACCCGAGATCCGCCGGTTTTGACACCGACATTGGTGCTTTCATTGAGAGTTCCTCTGTGTCGCCACTTGAAGGCTTGATGGCTCCTTCAATTATCAACAACAACGTGGTCCAGGGTGAGACTTTCCTCCCTGGATAGATCTTCGTATTCGGCGGCTTCGCACTGCGGGCCAATTCGCTTGGCCATCTGGAGCAGATCGATAGCTACACCCCTGGCCGTCAGGTCAGGTTTGGAAACCTCAACTACACAGCTGACATCCGCGGAGACTTGATCTTCGACGGATCCGGGCCCACGTCAGGAGCGCCGAATGATCACGACGTGCATGACTTAGATCTGCCATCGGACAGTATTCAGAATATCGCACCTGCTTCAGCTCCGGACTTCAATCTGGAGCAGACCGTGCCATCCGAGGACGGGTGGATGGACCCCGCCACGGAGTCCGCACACTCATCGGCGTTGGAGCCGAACACAGGCTCCACCTCTAAGGAGATCTGTGTCACCGGACCCCCGGACTTCTCTCTGGCCGTAGGTTCTAGACCGCGCGCATCTGTGCCCATCGAATCCGATTGGGCTCCGATCATGGAGTTCACCGCCGCGGATATCTTTCAGCACTCGCCCTTCTGTGATGTGCTAAATTCATTAAGGTCTCTCTCGTTGCCAGGAGACTCTTGGCCGAACTGTGTCCGGCTCGAGGGGGATATGGACGACGAAGAAATTCACTTCCCACCCACCACCCACTTAATAGCCACTGTCGATGACGTAACCGACATGCTCGACTTCGACTCCGACGACATCGACGGTATGGACGTCGATATAGGTGACGATCTGGAACCACCGCCCAACGAGCGCTGGACTGCCACCTCATCATATGATATATACATGGTGGACAAGCCTAAGGAGGACAACGACGACCAAAAGGATGCAACGGAGGATAAAACCCCCGGGCAAAAACCAAAGCGACAACGCAGCTGCCGCTCCAAGTCCAGCCACAGTAAAAATAGCGATAACAGCGCAAGGAAAATTGACACCCCGGTCGACTCCAAGGGCAACAATGACCATATGGACCAAGCGATGGAGCAGGATGAGCCAGGTCACGCATAGCATAGCCCAAAGCAGACACCTTATCACGGCGATCCCGGGGGTAGAACCCATCAACCTGCCTCCAGAGAGGAGGACAGTCCGGACGATGACGCATTCATTCCGGAAAAGCATTTGGAACAAGAGAACCTCCACAGAAGGCTTATGGCCACCGCGAGGAGCCTAAATAAGCAGAAGCAAAGGCTTAAGGCGTGTAGGATATGCTCAACCGCAGATGGAACAAGGTGCTAGACACTGAAGAAAAATACGGAGATGATTGCCACACAAAGAGCTACGCAAAACGCAAGCTGCTGCCCGAATTCGACGACGAGGCCATAGAGCCCATTCTGTCAAAGAATAATACGGCCGATCAGCCGGACCGACCACCTCGTGGCCGCGATAGAACGGCTACTGATGCCACACACAAGCCCGCACACGACTTACGTGAGCTCCTGGACAAAAAGGCTGGTGCGACCAGGTCCATCTATGGATCCAGAGGACGTGTTCCGGCGCAAGATCTTGGCCACCGAAACGATCATATTGATCGAATACCAGTTCAGAATCAATGCCGAACACAACAACCGTCAACAGCATGCCACAACATATCCAGATATAGAGGCGTTGCACACCCCCGGTGCTTCACCGATGAGGTGCTGGATCATGAATTTTCACAGGGATTTAAACCCGTGAATATAGAGGCATATGACGGAACGACAGACCTTGGGGTCTGGATTGAGGATTTTATCCTTCATATCCACATGGCTCGTGGAGATGACCTCCACGCCATTAAATACCTGCCCCTCAAGCTGAAAGGACCAGCGCGGCATTGGTTGAAAAGCGTCCCCGAAACCTCAATTGGAAGTTGTGAGGAACTTGAGGATGCTTTCAGGGCCAATTTTCAAGGGACCTATGTCCGACCTCCGGATGCAGATGATTTAAGTCACATAATACAATAACCCGGAGAGTCAGCCCGTAAGCTTTGGAAGAGATTTCTCACTAAGAAGAATCAAATTGTTGATTGTCCAGACGCCGAAGCCCTAGCGGCCTTCAAGCAGAGTATCCGGGACGAATGGCTTGCCAGACACCTCGGCCAAGAAAAGCCAAGGACAATGGCGGCCCTAACAAGCCTGATGACCCGCTTTTGCACGGATGATGATAGCTGGTTAGCCCGAAGAGGCACCAGCGACCCAGACACATCCGAAATAAGGGATGACAACGGGAAGGCACGACGCAATAAAAACAAGCGTCAAAACAATGAAGAGAGTCCGGACAACACGGTGGTCTAGGCCTGATTCAGGGGCTCTCGACTCGGTCAATGGAAGAAGCCATTTAAAGGTATCAAGATGGACCGTCTAGCCTAAACAAGGTCCTGGACAGATTATGTCAAATTCATGGCACCCCGAAAAACCTGCGAACCACACTCATAGAGATGCTGGGTCTTCAAGCAGGCCAGCAAGCTAAACGCCTAACAAAAGGGAAGGGAGACACCAAGTGAATACGAGGATGAGCCTCGCCGGCCGAACACTGGGGGGCAGAAAAAATCCCCACCAGAAGTCAAAATAGTGAACATGATCTACGCGACACACATACCGAAGAGAAGGCGCAAACGCGCACTCAGAGACGTATACGCTGTAGAGCCCGTCGCCCCCAAATTCAACCCCTGGTCGGCCTGTCTGATAACCTTTGATCGCAGGGATCATCCGACCAGTATCCGGCACGGTGGATCAGCTGCCTTGGTGCTTGACCCAATAGTTGATGGATAACACCTCACTCGAGTCCTTATGGACGGCGGCAGTAGTCTCAATCTAATATATCAGGACACTGTCCGTAAGATGGGGATAGACCCGTCAAGAATAAGCCAAAGTAACACCACCTTTAAAGGAGTAATACCAGGCATTGAGGCCCGCTGCACGGACTCCCTCATATTAGAGGTTACATTTGGTTCTCCCAACAACTTCAGAAGCAAAGAATTACTCTTCGACATCGCTCCCTTCTGAACCGGCTATCACGCACTGCTCGGAAGAACAGCCTTCGCTCGCTTCAACGCAGTACCGTACTACTCCTACCTCAAACTCAGGATTCCCGGTCCATGTGGCGTCATCACAGTTAGTGGAAACATAGAGCGTTCCTTACGTGCGGAAGAATATGTGGCGGCTCTAGCAGCCGAACACTAAGCGGCCAATCCGACCAGAATAGATGATCGGTCATCAAGACTACGGACACGGTTAGACGAGTCCGGTACACCACCGATGGTAATAGCCCAGATAAACCTGAGCTGGGTCCCATAGATATTCCCCCACAGGTGGTGCTAGGGGCTGCAAATATGTAACAAAGCCCACAGTTTGGCTTGACTTTATTAATACAACAATATATTGCATTTTCATTATTCATTGAGAATAATCAACTTCTCGCACGATTACATTAGACTCTTTTACATGAATTTTCCATTTTACAAACACCAATCGTGCGATACCCTTCTAGGATATGGCACAATAGAGACAAAGGCGCAGACGTGCAGCAGGGCCCCGCTCAAAGGTTTCTCTTTAGATTAAGCCCCTGCATAAACCTTCTTTAATGTCTCTTGTTGCTTGACACCCCATGGGTATTTAATACACCAATGAGGGATACTGGCGTTATTGGCATTTCAGCACGACAGATTAATGCATGTACCTGGAAACATAGGGTTCATTATAGAGGGTGTTAATTAGCCCAGTATATGTTACAAAGTCCGAATACCTTCGGGAGTATTCGACGTCGCGAGTTTGGCCTTATATGCATCAGCTCCGAATCATGTCTTTGGTCAAATGTTGGGTTTGCCCGGCTCCTGGGTTTGCTTCCTTATGTTCTGTTTTATCGGCTAAGGCAGCCAAAGGAGAACTACTACGATTGTGCCCTGGTTATTCCGGATGAGCACCTCAGTAGAGAAAGCCGAAAACTGACTGTCATGATACAGCAAGAGACTGGTCAACCACTTGAGGACTCATCGGAGTCTTTAGGATTCCTCCGCATTAACGAAGGACCGTTTCTCGGTCATGTACATACGCGCCCATATCCGGATGCACGCGGAAGACCGTCAAACTCCTATGGCTAAGTGAAAGTGTTAAAGCTATATAGTCTGGTTGCCTAGTTCGACGTGCGATCACCTCCTTAATGGACCCAGACGTTGGATCAAGTGTGATTACACGCATTTTCGCGAACACCCCCGCATCATATGTGTGGGGGCTGAAGCCAACGACTGCTAACTTTCAGGTTATATACATACATAAACGGCCGCATAGGAGGCACTATAATACTTTCGGGCAAAAGTATTTGGTGGGCTTGATCCTTGAAGGATCGATGCCATCTTCCGCACTGTGTCCTGATAAAGCAGGTTCAGGCTGCTGCCTCCGTCCATAAGGACTCCTGTGAGGTGAAATCCATCTATAATTAGGTCTAAAACCAATGCGGCTGAGCCGCCATGACAGATGCTAGTAGGATGATCCCTATGATCAAAGGTGATCAGACAAGCTGACCATGGGTTGAATTTGGGGACGACTGGCTCCATCGCATATACGTCCCGCAGTGCTCACTTCCGTTCCCGCTTGGGGATGTGGGTGGCGTAGATCATGTTGACCGTTTTCACCGGGGGGGATTTCTTCTGGCCCCCCATGTTCGGACACCGGGGCTCGTCGTCATCGTTGTTGTGCAGCCTCTTGTCCTTGTTTTCGGCTTTTATTTTGCCGGCCTGTTTAAAGACCCAGTGGTCTCTGTTGGTGTGGTTGGCTGGCTTGTCCGGGGTGCCATGAATTTGGCACGAGCGCTCCAGTATATGGTCCAGACTGGACGGTCCTTGATTGTTGCGCTTGAATGGCTTCTTCTGCTGACCGGATTTTGATCCGCTGAATCTGGCATTGACCGCCGTATCCTTGGTGCTGTCGCCGTAGTTCCATCGCTTGTGTCTGTTGTGCCGTGGCTTGCCATTATTGTCCTAGACATCTGAAGTTCCAGAATGTGGTGTAGTGCTACTGCGAGCCAACCAGTTGTCCTCGCCCGCGCAAAAGCGGGTCATTAGTGTCGTAAGAGCTACCATGGACTTGGGTTTCTCCTGGCCGAGGTGTCTGGCGAGCCACTCATCACGGATATTATGCTTGAAAGCCGCCAGGGCTTCGGCGTCCAGACAGTCGACTATTTGGTTCTTTTTAGTTAGGAACTGAGTCCAGAATTTCCTGGCTGATTCTCCGGGCTGTTGAGTTATGTGGCTCAAGTCATCGGCATTCGGAGGTCGCACATATGTGCCCTGGAAGCTGTCAAGGAATGCGTCTTCCAGGTTTTCCCAACTGCCAATGGAATTTGCGGGCAGGCTATTTAGCCAGTGTCGGGCAGGTCCTTTGAGCTTAAGGGGAAGATACTTGATGGCATGTAGATCATCTCCGCGGGCCATGTGAATGTGGAGAAGGAAATCCTCGATCCATACCGCGGGGTTTGTGGTGCCATCGTATGATTCGATGTTTACGGGTTTAAACCCTTCTGGGAATTCATGATCCATCACTTCATCAGTGAAGCATAGGGGGTGTGTGGCGCCTCTATGTCGGGCTATGTCACGGCGCACTCCGGCTGCGTCTGACTGGTTGTATTCGGCCCAACCGGATTTGTTGTTAGTGCCAAGTTTGTCAGGACCGGTTTTCCAATAAAACATTTATTGAGAAACTGACCCTTTTATCGGACCAGTATAGGAAAAACTTCCTTACTAGTAGACAAATCCTTGATACAGAAATCTAGTAGTACTAAATATTATACAAGGTTGAGCTGAGGCTGCTCGACAATTTATTACAAGCACGCCATTATTGTACATAAAGGCGGATATGACACAAGGAGTATGGTGGCATAACTACTGACTCGTAATAAAAGTGGTGGTGGATATGTCACACTGACGTGGGTGACATGACTCCTAAATCTTACAGCTCATCGAGCGCTGGAGTGTGGCTCGATGATTTTATTTGGGTAGCGGAAGCGTATATGATACAAGTGACCAATTTCAGGATCGCACGGGACTGACTGGGACTCCTCTAGGCATCGGACTCGCTATCATACTCTTCATCCATAAGCTCGCCTTTGTCGATATCTGGCCAAATCAACAAGCCAGATGAGTACTTTGAATGTACTCACAAGACAGTTTGGACAAAAGATATAACAAATGCCAACATGATGCACATGAGCAGATTAGTAATGCGCACTCAGATAATGAATTTGCACGGCATGTTAAATAAAAAGGAAGTGAGGCGGTAGTCCTCCCGAAATCCCAATGAAATAACTGAAGACCGATCGGGTGTCTGAAGCGACGCCTCGAAAGGTAAAAATAAATTAACATGCCGCACTCGGGCGTCAGGGCGACACCACATAAGGGGCTTATATTAAAATATAAACGATAGTGCATGCCATAGTCGGACGTCTACGCGACATCTCGAAAAGGGCTTATAACAAAAGAAATTAACATGGATGCCACAGTCGGACGTCTGAGCGACATCACATAAAGGGCTTATATCGAAAGTAAATAACGAGAATGCCACAGTCGGACGTCTGAGCGACATCACATAAAGGGCTTATATCGGAAGTAAATAACGAGAATGCCACAGTCGGACGTCTGAGCGACATCACACAAAGGGCTTATAACAAAAATAACAATAAGAATGCCACAGTCGGACGTCTGAGCGACATCACATAAATGGCTTATATTTCACCATTCGAATTCAAGTAGCTCATGAATTTAAATCATTCCAAGAACATACTTAGTAATAATAAACAGGTTAGTCCATCCACAGGAATAACATTCATCCGGGGTTTACCACTCATGTTTGTTCACCGGAGATTGTCACTGAGACTGACGATGAGACTAATACTAACACTGATATGTTAACCACAGTCCTTGATCATGGACACGGTTACTCGAATGGTTTTGACTCTGCAGAGTTTGTACTCTTTACCCACAGTCAACGGATTTCCGTAGTCACAAAGGACTAGTTTCATTTACGGTATTTTAGAAGAAACTCATCTAACCAGTACACACCCATTCCACATCCCGCTACCAGGAATCACCCTAGGCAACATTCAAGAAAACTTTAAGATGGGGAGGCCACAACCTCGAATAGCATGGGATCAAATTTATATCGTGTTCTCTAAGGGGTGCCCCCCTCTCGGTCCCAACCGGAAACACCCATGCCCCCTGACCGGATGACGGGCTTTAATCCAGGGCCATGGAATCCTCATCACAGCCCCTCTATTTGGTGTGTACGAGGAAAGAGGTTTGCAACTGACTAGACGGCATTCTTAATAGAAGACATGTGGCAGCACGAAAAGGGAACGAACGGGAGCATGACTTGATCCACGTTAACACTGGAGTTAAACAATCGACATAAGACTGGCATGCTTCAACAATACCAGCTTACTACCTTTCATGTCACCACATGATCATGTTACCTCTCATCAAATGACACAACAAGTTTCGAAGCTCACTTGTAGTTGCCTTGCATGCAATATAATACCCACTGATGCTTATATAAACATGCCATGAAGTAACTACTCAAGCTAATATGCCAGACACTCATCATATCAAAGGTTCAAACATGCTTGCCTGGTTTGGAGTAGTCAGAGTCTAGCTCGGCGAAGTTTGCGGTCCCGTCACCTCCTTCGGTATCTACGGTATAAAGAAATCGCATGCTAACATAAATACCGTGTGTGCATAAAACTTGTTCCAAATCATCTTTTGTTTAAAAGTTATTAAGGTTTTAGTCCAGGGACTCATCTGTAATGAAACAGAAAACTTCCAGGGGCTAATTTAGAAAAAGACAGAAAACCGTTTCAGTCAGAAAGCGTATTTTGCCCGAAGGCGTTTTCACAAAACGTTTCAAAAAAAGAAAAAGTTGACGAGGGGGTCCCACCCGTCAGGTTTGAAAACCAAAACAGAGCTTCGCAGGTGCACGAGGCTTGCGGTGGTCGCCGGTGACGATCGACAGCGATCCAGAGTAGGGTACGGGTATGGTTGTACTCACGGGGCAATTCCGCGTCGGTGGGTGGTAGACTTGGTCGTCGGAGAGCACCACGTCAACGACGGCCTTCACTCCGGCGGACGGCGGTTTAGGCAAGGATGGTTCTCTCCGAAGGGAGCTGCAACCTTCAAATTGGGGCCCGTGTTAGTGGAGTGGGTGCACTAGGATGTTGCTGACGCGGTTTGGGAGGCGGAGGTGCACGTACTCAAGAAAATCTTACCGGAGCCTGAAGCGGATCGGGGCGGCCGGAGTCGGGGAAGAAGACCTCCTCGAGGCCCTCCTAGTGTCTCGGCGTGGATCTGGAGGGGTGGAGGGGTGATGCCTGGTCGAAAGCAAGCTCGAGGTTGCTATTTATAGCCGGCCCAAGGCGGTTGCCGTGATCGGGATTACTCTGTGGTGATTACGGCGAAGCAGTGGTCGAACGGGGGTTTTAGGGGTCGGGGCAGCTGCGGGTTGGATCACTGGCTTCATCCCATAGCTAAACTTGGCCAGACTTGGGTGACACTCCAAGCCCTCGACGGAACGGCTTACGGGCTCGTCGGCGGCAGAGAGCGCGCTCTGCGCCCCTCTAGCCACGGTGACTGTGCTGCAGCATGCACAGGGGAGTGGATGGCCACGCGGAGGCCCCGTGTGGCTTGGGCGGTGCTGGTCGGCACCGAAAGGCAGGGCCGCCCCCCTATCGGCCGCCACGGGCGGTTCTGCCACCGCAGAAGACGCCGGAGCTACTGTGCCATGTCGCCACTGACGCTTGTGCCCATCCAGACAATCGTGCGGCGCACTGGATAAGGAGGAGGAGCGGTGGGCAAGGTGCCAACGCGGGCACTGGCGAGATTGACGTCGTGCTCTGAAGAAAACGACACTGTCGACTGAACCTAAACACTGAAACTCTGAATTTTCTGAACTTTGATAGGAACAGTGCACGCCATGTGTTTGATGAAATGTTTTTGGCATGTGGAAAATTTTTCTGGAGCTGATCTTTGGTGAGGTGACCTCTCAATGCATCTAGGGGATGCCTGATTTTACTCAGAATTTTTGGAGAAGCAAAAGAATGAATTTCACCAATTTTGGCAAATCTGGTTCAAACTTGCAGCAAGCAAATTTTGAATTTTTTTGAATTGTGGACCAGTGGATCTTGATGGATCTAGGTTGAGGGTACTAAGAAATAGCCATAGGGGTTTGTTTGGGACCAAAACTCAAAAGGAATCAAGTATTTCCTTTGTAAGTCACCTAGGTCCAAAATAAAAGACAGAAATAGTTTTGGGGATAAAATGAATAGAATAAAAATAAAAAATGGGTTGAAACTTGCAGGAGTTAGATATTTGACTTGACCCAAAGTAGGGGGTGGGTTTTGGAAGAGAATTTTTAACCTAGGTCATGGCAAGAGAAAATTTTTGAATGGGGAAGAATCAATCCATAAGTCATAGGGATATTTTATTTCATTTTAAATAAAAGAAATATTAAGAAAACCCAAGATTCTCTGTGTTGACTCCTCATATGTTGAAAAAACCTCAAGACCAAAAATCAATATTGAGAAGGACTCATAAAAAAATATTCTTCATAAAAATAATTTGAGAAGAAGAGTCCTTCAAAAAAAATTCAAATAACCTCCTTTAATTCAATTAAAGATTTTTAAAATCAAATCAAAAAAATTTGGAGTGTTATACCAATGCTCCTCTCCATGCAAGAAATCTGGCCAAGACAATAGCCATGGACAAGCCAGTGAGTACATTGAGTGTACTCGCAAACATTATGAACACAGGTATAATATAACAAACGATAATCATGCTCTGAAATATTCTATGATCACAGCGTCAGTCATAAAAAATCCCTGATGCATGCAAGCAGGTTATTTATATACAACATGAATATGCAATAACAGAGTAGAAATAAAATGCCTCGAAAGGATAGTAAATAACAAGCATGCCTCAGTCGGGCGTTTGAGCGACACCACATAAAGGGCTTATAAATAATAGAAATAACAAGCATGCCACAGTCGGGCGTCTCAGTGACACCACATAAAGGGCTTATAAAGTAAATAAATAACAAGCATGCCACAGTCGGGCGTCTCGGCGACACCACATAAAGGGCTTATAATTAATGTAATCATAGTAAATCTCCAGGAGGTAGAACCATCCCAGGGATACTCAATAATTCAGATAATATAATGGGTTAGTCCATAATAATAGTAACCATAATCATCATATGTCACAAGTCATAATCAATGTTCTGGTTTAGCAGTTTTTCCTCCGAAGACCGACACTAAGACCGACACTTGACCCATCCCAGACTATTGTCCTTAACCAGGGACACGGCTATTCGAATAGACATAACCTCTGCAGACGGTGTACTCTTTACCCATGAGTAACGGATTCCTTTAGTCCATCGGGACTTATTCCATTTACGGTCTTTTAATTGAAAACACACCTGACTCGCACATACCAGCTTAACTTACCGGTGTCTGGAATCACCCACGACACCTGTCAAGCAAAACTCTAAGTGGGGAGGCTACAACCTCGATAACCATGGGATCAAATTTATATCGCGCGCTTACTAAGGGGTGCCGCCCTCTCGGTCCCAACCGGAAACACCCATGCCCCCGGACCAGGTGGCCTGCCTACCGGATGCAGCCGGTATCTTCCACCATGGCCTCTCTGTACGGTGTGTGACAAGAAAGGGGTTGACAATTTACTGAACTGTACCCTACCTGCGGCAGGGACAAGTGGTAGTACGAAACAAGTATGGGGGTTACTAGTACAAGACTCGATCTATGGTCGACTCAGGAGGTTTAAGTATTCCTTGCATGATTAGCATAACAAATATATTTCAACCAACAGACAGAATCACCACTCATCATACCCCGTCATGCCATACCGGACACAACCGTCTCGACGAGGAACTAGGGACAAGCTCATGCCTACCCAAGACAGAGGCTTTCCTGGCTTCCTTCCGGTATGCATGAAAGGCATACGAGGGGGATTACTATCACAAAGTATCAAATTTCAATAGCATGGTATCATCAATATGCACTTGTGAGTATGATCATATCATCACATAAAATAAGGAAAACTCCGAGACAAGGGGGTGTTGTAATCGTATCAAACAACACACGACAATATTATGCGAGGGTTCAGAATGCTTGCCTTCAAGTTGTGGAGAGGCAGGGTGCTTTCCAAAACTTTTGAAAGTTTTCTTCTCTCTCCAACAAATCCTATTTTTGAAAATATACACATAAACACAACTTTAAAAACAGTACAAAAAGTTTGCTTAATTATTTTTGAAATAAATCTTAAGATAAACTTGGTGAAATTTGAGAGAGGTAGGAAAAAGAATCAACTCATTTGGAGTTATATTTAAAAAGTTATAGCCACTCAAAGTTTAGTCAAATTTCTGTTTTTTTTAATAAAACAAAAAAGAACAAAAAACGTTTCGAATAAGTACACGTAGGAGACATACTTTGAGTTTATGCCTCCACTTAAACCACGTGGACCGGCACGGAGTCACTGACAGTGGGTCCAGGGGGCCCACTTGTCAGGTTTGGCTAGTCGCCCCCGCCTCCTTCCTCCTCTGGCCGAACAGAGGCGGGGCTCCGGTGATCGACGCCGGCGAACGGCGGCTCCCCACGGGGTTCTGAGGGCGGGGATGGATCCGCCAGTCCAGGGCGGTCCTCCCGATGGTCGACAAGCTGGCGGGGACGAAGGGAGTCACCAGCGGCGAGCTCCGTGGCGGAGGTGGCTTCAGGAGGATTTGGGGGTCTCGGCTGCGGTGGTTACCGGTAGTGTTTGAGAGGTTGGGCAGCTCCGCACGGTCAAGGAGAGTTGGGTGGTGGTGCTAGATGGACGGGGGAGGGCCTGCTCACGACGAACGGAGCCGAAGAGTGGCGGCGGCCGAACCTGCCGGAGGTGGGGAAGAAGGCTTCTCGTCGTCGCTTGCTGGCCGTGGGGGCTTTGGAGGAGTGGCTTGAGGTTGCCTGAGGGTCCGGACGGGTTCGGGGGTCTCCATTTATAGGGCAACTACGTCGATTTCGTGGCCGTGGATAAGGACGCCGGCGAACCGCCGTTCTGTAGTTGCAGAGTGACATGGCGCAGGGCGGGCGTGCGGGCTGTGTGAGGAGAGGGACCAGAACGGGCGCGGGGCGACGACAGTGAGACGCGGCGGCTCGGTGCACGCGCGTGCAAAACGTGCGCTCTGGGCACGCCCAGAGCACGCACACGAGGTGTTCGGCAAAATGCCAATGCTTGCCAGGAGGCTTGGGTGGGGCTGGGGATTAACAGGTCTAGGTTAGCCTCATCTAGGAGCTTAGTGGACATGCTGGTTAGGCCAGGGGATCAAGTCCATAAAGTAAGCTAAAAATCATGCCAAATCTGCTCATGCACTCAAGGTATTTGACAGAATGCCAAGGGCACCTAGGCAATTCTTGGAGTGGCCAAAATCTCCAGATCCTAGTCTCTTTAGGTGTAGGTGATGGTGGCAAGGTTAGTTGGTCAAGGCTAGAAACTTGATAGTGCATGTTTTTGAGAAAACCATTTCTGGACAGAAAGAAAAAGGCTTAGTTTCATGGACCAAAAATACTCCAATGGGTCCATTCTCCTGGACTTAAGGGTTTTGTAGGGAGGACTATATGCACGAAAAAGTTCATGGGCACTAGAGCAAAATAAAAAAAGGGTTGTAGTAGAAAACACCCAACTGGACCAGAGAGAAAAAGAGGATGATTTGCTCAAATTTTTCAAAGAACACCAGTGGATCTTTGCACAAAGTTGAATTATATATTCCTACTGACCTCCCCTAATTTTGGTGGAAGTTTTAAAAGAATATTTAAATAGGTTGTAGTGCAAAAATTGCAATCTGGACCAGATTGGAAAATTTGGTGTAGAGCTCAAAATCTCCATACGACTAAAGGATATTTTTGCATAAAAGTGATTTAGGGACATCATATGTCATCCCTAAATTTTGGTGGGATTTTTAAATAAATTTATCAAAGGGTTGTAGTGCAAAAGAGGCTCTAAAGCTTATAAAAATCATTTTTTTAAAGAAATAAAGCTCAGGGAAAATAATCATACAAATAATTCCACTGATAAAAGAAATGTTTCTTGAGAGGGTATATAAGTCCAACAATAATTTTGAAAAGTTTTTGTTTGGGGTGAAAACTCCACAACTCAGAATAAAAGAGAGGTTCTCAGTCAAAGGAAAATCCAAAAAAATAAAAGTTTAATTTACCAAGGCAAAATTTTAAATCAATAAATCATGGTTAAATTTTTGGGGTGTTACAACACTACCCCCCTTAAGAAAAATCTTGTCCTCGAGATTTGCTAAGAGTTGTTTTGAAAATATTACTCCTATTAGCTGGAGCCAAATAGTTTACTTATAGCACAAACTTTGTGTCGTCGGGGTTGGTTTTTGGTAGCTACGCCTGGAATTAAGAATGCAATCGTACACCAACATACTTATGCATGGCTACTATTTAAAATAGGGGCGCACAAGCAAACATCATTTAATTATGGCGATACAGGATGACTCAGTTACAGGGCGTGGACAAACTAAGACTCATTACTACTCGAGTGACTCAGTCTACCTCGTTAATATCTAAGCGGGCGTGCCTTGTGGACGTCGAGGCTTCTCCACGGGTTTCGCCGTCGAGATTAGCTGGAGGGGGTTGAGGGGCTGCAGGGTCGGGGTAGCGATGATGACCCTCGCGGGGGTTGTTGGCCACGATCCCGTTGGAGTGTGTTCCCAAAAGGCGACGAAGCACTTCTGGGGACATCAAAGTATTTTGGTTGATGACTGGGGACCACCTCAAGGACTCAATCGGTTGTCCGAACAGCACGACTGGGTTGTCGGTGTCGGGCTCATCTTCTCCTCTTGACAGGACTCGGCGTATCAGCTCTCCACGAGCTGTGATCAAATCAAGAGTGATTTGATCGAACAGATCCTCTAGTGCACTTACATAGCACACTAGATGCAACAATGCAGGATCCGTCTCGTGATCTCCGTTGGCAACCTGGGGTGGCCTACCATACCCGTCACTGCTGGGGTAGTAGTAGAATGAGCGACAGTTAACTCTGGGTGACAAGTGCCAGAGTTGAACTACAGCTTCTCGAGCAGCTAGTTGGATAGCTTGTGGCTCAAAGGAAGTTGTCCTTCCGGTGAACCTGTAGGGGCGTTCTGGCGATAGACCCCTACCATAGACGTGCACGGTGGCCCAGAATTGACGGCTCTCACCGCTCATGGGTCCTTGGTACACAACATATTCTAGGGTCTCTTCTAATGCAAATGCACGGCGGGTGAGGTTAGCTAGCACGGTTACAAAACCTCCAAGGTTCGTTGCTGTGGTCTCATTGTGCACGACGGGGCCAGGCATTATAGCTCGGTTTGGGGAAGAGGTTGTGATGTGCTGTGTTGAGGCTAGTGCGCCCTTTTATTGAAAAAGGGGACGGAGACAATTTAGGTGTCGGTCACTGGCGCGTGACCGACAGTCTAGAGTGATAGGTTGGGCACCGACTGCCAAAGGTGTCGGGTCACTGTGTGGCTATCTTACACAAGAAGCTTGGCCGGAGTTAAGTTAATGTCATGGCCAAGATGCGACCCTATCCTAAAGGAACTCGAAGGTCCCACCAAGGATAGAAGCGCATCTTGAAGACGCTTTTGCAAGGTGGATATCATTACATCAACATTACATAATAGATAGGGATACATACATAAGGCATACAATGCCACACGAATACAACATCATCTTACATAAGAGCACTATCCGACTACGGATGAAACACAAACAGAAACTCAAACGAAATCCACCCTGCTAGCCCAGGCTGCCGACCTGGAACCTACCCCCTGATCGAAGAAGAAACAGAAGAAGAACTCCTAAACAAGCAAACATCGCTCTCGCGTCATGATCATCGCATAACCTGTACCTGCAACTGTTGTTGTAGTAATCTGTGAGCCACGAGGACTCAGCAATCCCATTACCATGGGTATCATGACTAGCAAAGCTTAATGGGGAAGGAAGAGGTAAAGTGGTGAGGTTGCAGCAGCGACTAAGCATATGTGGTGGCTAACATACGCAAATAAGAGCGAGAAGAGAAACAAAGGAACAGTCGTGAAGCTAGCAATGATCAAGAGGTGATCCTGAACTCCTACTTACGTCAAACAAAACCCCAAAACCGTGTTCACTTCCCGGACTCCGTCGAGAAGAGACCATCAAGGCTACACACACGGTTGATGTGTTTTAATTTGAATCTGGTGTCAAGTTATCTACAACCAAACATTAACAAATTCCCATATGCCACATAACCGCGGGCACGGCTCTCGAAAGTTTATAACCTGCAGGGGTGTCCCAACTTAGCCCATGATAAGCTCTCGCGATCAATGAAGGATATACCTTCTCCCAGGAAGACCCGATCAGTCTCGGAATCCCGGTTTACAAGACATTTCGACAATGGTAAAACAAGACCAGCAAGACCACCCTCTCTGCCGACAAATCCCGATAGGAGCTGCATATCTCGTTCTTAGGGCACACCGGATAAGCTAAGCGTACAGGTACCGACGTAATCCAAGTTGCCAAGGAATGGTCCCGCACGGTGCTCTAGTTTGGACCAACACTCGGAGGAGCACTGGCCCGGGGGGGGGGGGGTAAAGTAAAGAAGACCCTCGGGCTCTGGAAACCCAAGGGAAAAAGGCTTAGGTAGGCAAATGGTAAAACCAAGGTTGGGCCTTGCTGGAGGAGTTTTATTCAAAGCAAACTGTCAAGGGGGTCCCATAAATCACCCAACCAGGTAAGGAACGCAAAATCCGGGAACATAACACCGGTATGACGGAAACTAGGGTGGCAAGAGTGGAACAAAACACCAGGCATAAGGCCGAGTCTTCCACCCTTGACCAAGTATATAGATGCATTAATTAAGTAAGAGATATTGTGATATCCCAACATAATCCTGTCCACCATGGAGCAATCTTCAACTTCACCTGCAACTAACATCGCTATAAGACGGCTGAGCAAAAGCGGTAACATAGCCAAGCAACGGTTTGCTAGGAAGGGTGACAAAGGTTAGAGGTTCATGGCAATTTTGGAGGCTTGAAGAACAAATGCTAGGAAGCGCAGCAAAGCGATAGAACGAAGCAACTAGCATAGCAATGATAGTAGTGAGATCCAAGGTAGCGGTCATCTTGCCTGAAATCCCGCTAGGAAGAAGAACGAGTCCATGAAGAAGACGAACGGGCGTAGTCAAACGAATCCCCACAACTCCGGAACGAAACCGAAGCTAACGGGAGAAGCAAACCGGAAAGAAGCAAACAACATGGTAAACACACAAGCATAATCATGGCATGATGCACAATCAAGTATGATGCATGTCCGGTTTAATGAGGCATGGCATGTCAAAGTGCACAAACAATACTACAAATTAAGTGGAGCTCAATATGCAACAAGTTGCATAATGACGAAACACCACATCACTTATTTAGTTCTCTCTTGTTTATGTACCCAAAAATATTAAATGTTTTTAAACATAGCAAGGGGTGAAGCATAATAAAACTACCTATCTAGGCAATTTCAATGAGGCCGGAAATGACAAACAACAATTCCGGAAAATCCTCATAAGCATATTTCGAATTTGCTACTATTATGCCAAAAACCATATTTTAGAGTTGTTAAACATGCAAGATGAGTGCACCATGTTAAACTAGGCATTTTTTCACCCCATTTACATAAAAAGTTTATTAAAATCGGAGCTACGGTTAATTAGTGATGAAATAAATCATTTTAACATGGCATTTATACAAATTTAAACAAACAGCAAGTTTAAACATTTTTAACATGGACGGAAGTAGCAGATTATGAAACTAGATGAAAAACTAAGCATTTTACATGTTTGAATCATTTTAATCCGATGCACGGTTCATGAGTTATTATATGCATGAACATGGAGGGTTTTTCTATAAAAACAACAATCTCTAGATAAATAGACAAATTCGCGGATCTGAAAAAAAGGTACACAGGCCGAATCTGGCTGGCCCGAATGTGTATAGGAGAGGGAACTGGATCTGGGTGCTCACCAGGCCGCATGGGCCGGTGGGTGGAGGAGCTGGCAGGCCGTGGCTGGGCCTTTGGAGCGCTGCGGCTGGAGAGGCCCAGGCAGCAGCGCGACGGGTCAACGACGCGGGCGAGCGGTTCTGGCGAGCTGCAGGTCGATGCAGAGGAAGCAGAGGTCGGCATCAGGCGAGGTGGAGGAACTCCGGCGAGGCAGAGGCGGCGAAGACGACGTGGAGGCGAACGAGGGCCGGGCATGACGGTGAGATCCGGCGAGCACGCGGATTGGACGAGGCAGCGGCAGAACTTGGCGCATGGGCGACGCTGGAAGCAGAGGAGCAACCCGACAACGAGGGCGGCACTGGAGGGTCCTGGTGGCCGGACCCGGCGACGTGACGACGAGGGGCTCGTGCTCCTGGACGAGAGGACGCTCGGGTCTCGGGAGCAGAGGAGGAGCGGTACCGGGGCTTGGCGAGCTCGGCATCGAGGAAGGAGCTCCAGCGAGGTGACAAGCGGGAGGAGGTGAGGGACGACGGCTGGCTAAAACGGCGACGAGGCGTCGTAGGGGAAGACCACGGGCGGCGATGACGGCGAGTGGACGAGGCGCTGCTGTGCTGGCACAGTCAACGGGGTGCAGAGGAGGTCGCTGGCGGTGGGGCTCCTCCTATTGACGAACCAAGACAGAGGGAAAGATGTGAGAGCAAGAGAGAGAGAGAGAGGAAAACGGGGAAGGAGGAAGAGAAGGGCGACGGAGCTCCGGCCTGGTCGCAGCGGTGGTCGACGGGCGTGCTGTAGCGGTGGATCAAGCCGGTGCTTGGGGGGACAGGGTCTCAGGTGCTCGCGGTTGCAGGGCCGAAGGACGACGGGGTTGAGGCGACCAAGAGGAGGCACGGGGACGGAGAGGTTGCGACGGCGCCTGATGGGGATGTGGCTAGACCGGAGTTCGAGGGAGGCTTTGGAGGAGCTCACTAGTTTGGTGGATCGAGGGGAGGAGGCTGGCTGCGAGGGGATTTGGGCAGGTACAGGCTGCAGCGATCTGGTTTGGTGGAGATGGATCGGGATGGATCCCGAGGTGGAAGAGGACTGACAGCGGCGGCTGGGAGGATGGGACAAGGCTCCTAATTTTTAGGGTAAGACCTCGTGTATATATAGCAGGTGGGTTCTGATATGTGTATTTGGGCCCTCCGATTTAAATCGGACGGTCAAGAAAAATAGGTTACGAAGTCTAAATAAGAAAACAGAGACGTTTTATAGATGTTTGGGGATGATCCGGACTCAACGGTCATGATTGTCCAGGTCGAGTTCAGGGGAGTTTCGGACACGCGCGCGAGGGGGCTGCGAGCTGGCAAGAGAGGTTAGGTGGTCGAACAAGAGGTAGACGAAAACACGATTGGTCTCGAAACGGTCAACGGAAGCAAGGGGTGAGTCGGCAACTACGAGCGGATACGGGTTTTATGAAAACATATGGATGCGATGCACATGATGCTATGAGATGAGATGCATGCCATGAACAAAATGCAAAACAAAAGACAAAAACCCAACCACGAAGGAAATATCATATCGCATCTCCGAAAAGGCAAGAGTTGGAGTTACGAATATGGAAAGTTGTATCCGGGGCGTTATAACACTCCACCACTACGAGAGGATCTCGTCCCGAGATCTAGGATGGCACCGGAGAGAAACAGAAGAGGAAGAGAAGAGGTAAAACTAAGTTGCTTCTTCGACAAATGAGTGAAACCATGAACCTTGAGAGGTTGAGCAAAATGAAAGAAAGAAAACAACGAAGAAGAACAAAGTTGAAAACACTCCGTTAGAAAAGAGGAACAAGGGATACGACAAGAACCAAGAGGTTTAGTGATAAGATAGATATCGAAACCACTCCGGTTAAAACTAGATAGAGAAGGAATAAGATTGATATAATTTGGGTAGCACTCCGACTGAAAGAAGAAGGAAAACTTGATCAGATGAAAAGCACTTGAAGAGATGACACAACACTCCGGTTAAATGGATAAGCATGAAAAGAACACGATCCTCACAATTCGAGATGATGAGGGAAGAGAGCAACATCACCATGCCTCCGGAAAAAGAATAGAAGATAGATCATTGGAATAACAGAATAGAGAAGAAAATGCCAACTTCTGCCACAAATGAGCTTGGAAAGCATCCTTGCAAGAAGGTTATAACAGAGTCGTTGGAAAACCAACAACGAAACGAATAAGCTTGTAGTGGGCTTATGGAAAACTTCTCAAAATTGAGGAAAATTCTGCCACTATGGAAACAAATAATATAATTGATAACACCGACGAGATGAAAAATTTCTTCCACCAAGATGATAGAGAGATAACTTGGACATTGATAAGGACCACAATAGCAACATTCCTTAGGGAAGGCTTTAGGTGAAATATGACACAAGATAACTCCAACAACGAGGTTGATGGTTGAAAAGATCTCTTGAACAAAGAGAAAAAGATGGATTAAATATGTCACTCTTGAAAACTTGTGAATCATGAAACGCGAAGGGAAATTATCAAGAATGACACACCATCTCAAAAGATAAGATAGAGAGAATTGCACTTCGGAATGCAAGAAGAAGAATACTTGAACTCCTCAAAACAAAACATGTGTTAAGCACCATGTTTATTTTAGAGTATAGCTTGGCGGATCTTAACTTCGAGAGAAATCTTGAAGAACAATTGAAGGATGAAAGGAACCCTTGACGAACCACCATGTAGAGCCTCCATGGAGGACTCCATTAATAAAAGAATGATCAAACGAAAGGAAAGTTGAAAACACAAGGTGAAGTCTTGCGATTATTTAGATGGAGCTTCGCGATGAGATAATGCGGAAAACTTGGAACTCCGGAAAAGAAAAAGATGAAACACTAGAACTGAGAATTACTTCATCATGAACAATCTCCGGAAGAAAAGAATTAAACACTAGGATGAAACAAGAATAAGAATTATGTAATGCGTATCCTTCACCAATTTAAATTGATGATAAGCAACGGATTTGGCATACTACTAATTCTCGTAGAAAGGATTAAAAGAGATATAGTGCAAACTTGAGAAGGTATTGATGGAACCACCGGTAGTATTTGGAAACAACGAATGAATGAATGAATTGACACGATGAAGAAGGAAGAGAAATCTTGAACGAACCACCGTAAGAATTGAAAATGAACGTAGCAAAGGCACGATTCACCGGGAAGAATTGGAAAACGAATGAAGATACTTGAGGGGATTTAGCTACCTAAGAACAAAGAGATCATGAACTGATTAGAGGATATTAGAACGATTCACCGGTAAGATTTGGAGAATGATAGCTACACGCTAAGATGAAGAATTATGACATGATGGCCTTCGGAGGAAAGAAATTGAAACAACTCATGAAATGCTCCGGATGGGTGAAAAGAATTCCCACAATCGAAAACAATTATGAGAGGATGACATCAAGCTTGAACTACACTTCTTTGGAAGAACGGGTAAGGATTTAAGAGGAACTCTTCTTCAGTCCTCAAAATCCGAGAATGACGAGGAGAAACAACACCAAAATTGCTGAGATACTCCGGGAGAATGAAAAAAACCCGAAAAGGTTGAGCCAACAATGAAAAGAATTTGAACGAGATCTTGGAGAAGACATGTGACTGATGGGATCCATTCTTACATCACACTTAAAAGGAATTTGAGAATAACTTCGGGAGAATTAGAAGAGTCAGGTAAGTTCCTGGGAAAAGACCTGTGGGTTAGGGCCCACTAAAAGAAAACACAGTTGGAAATGATTTTAAAAGAGAGATTGCACCGGTTGAATTAAATGGCTTGAATGAGATAACCACCTCGAAATATCTTGAACGGATTGAGAATGGAAACACAAGTCTTGTGAGATATCTTCAGCACTCCAGAACAAATGAATAGGAAGAAGTGAATGATTAAGAGGTGCATCGGCATGAGAAAGCATTAGAAACGAGGAAAGGAATATGATGAATATCGAAAGCTTGAATTGGATCCACCGGAGAATAAACAACAATGAAGGATGATGAACTTGAAACTGTTGAGCATCTTCACGGGAAATCACCGGATAAGAACATTGAAAGAAAAGAATGAAGAGACTTCCCACAAATAAAAGGATACATGATTAAGAAATCTGAGTCATTGAAGAAAAAGGGTGGGAGGGCGAGAAAACAAAGGCAATTTGGGGACGGATGAAATGAATACCATTGAGAGAACTTAGAATTGATCTCACAAATGTTGAAATGATCGGATCCACTTGAAGAGAAGCACACCGGTTGGAAAGAATTGACATGACAATCTCGATGACCAAAAGAATTAGTACTCCCATAGAAATATGAGAACACCGCTTGAAAGGTATGGAATCAACACTTGACATTGAAGCAACTCGAATACCACAACTCAAAACAAAACAAAGGATTGGCTTGCAGAAATAAGCCGGAACAAATACATATGATAGAGATTTACCCAATCCCATATCATGCATCCATCGGAAAGATATTCTAGGAGCTACTTGAATTCCCACCTATAAACTCCCGAAACTTTCTGGTTATGCAATCTGGTGTTGGGGATACAGGGGAAGCAATATATCTCACCCAAACTAACAATCCCTACATCCAGCTGTATCCATCCGTCAACACATAACCAAGAAAACTCCAGAAATTGTGTACCTCAACCGTCAAAAAGCATCTGTCATACGAGCTATGGCAATACTCTCGAACACCCTAGTACTAGGTGGCGTCGAGGTTATCTCACCAACAACTGCATAAAAGAGATTTTCAATGTCGGCAAAACTCAGGTATTCCAGAACTGCAACGATAAAATTGCGACGACAACACCTCGGAGCTCAACTTCCCGGGACACTGCCATAACCCCTAAATGTCAGGAGGCACCAAGAACAATGTTCTCGTCACAAGAATATCAAAACAATCCCAAGATACCCGTGTGATCCTAAAAAAATTAGTGAAATTTGAGGAGAGGAAGACAAAACATCTACGTCTGGAGTCCTCACCAGAGCGACGAAGGGGGCTGAGGAGTAAAAAGAATCCTACTCTATGATATATATAATCCTAAGACTCAAAACTTTTGTTCTAGACTCAACAACGGCCAACAAACAAGGGGGCTCCTATGGTCGGTGGAGGCTCTGATACCAACTTGTCACGCCCAAGATGCGGCCCTATCCTAAAGGAACTCGAAGGTCCCACCAAGGATAGAAGCGCATCTTGAAGACGCTTTTGCAAGGTGGATATCATTACATCAACATTACATAATAGATAGGGATACATGCATAAGGCATACAATGCCACACGAATACGACATCATCTTACATAAGAGCTCCATCCGACTATGGATGAAACAGAAACAGAAACTCAAACGACATCCACCCTGCTAGCCCAGGCTGCCGACCTGGAACCTATCCCCTGATCGAAGAAGAAACAGAAGAAGAACTCCAAAACAAGCAAACATCGCTCTCATGTCATGATCATCGCATAACCTGTACCTGCAACTATTGTTGTAGTAATCTGTGAGCCACGAGGACTCAGCAATCGCATTATCATGGGTATCAACACTAGCAAAGCTTAATGGGGAAGGAAGGGGTAAAGTGGTGAGGTTGCAGCAGCGACTAAGCATATGTGGTGGCTAACATACGCAAATAAGAGCGAGAAGAGAAACAAAGGAATGGTCGTGAAGCTAGCAATGATCAAGAGGTGATCCTGAACTCCTACTTACGTTAAACAAAACCCCAAAACCGTGTTCACTTCCCGGACTCCGCCAAGAAGAGACCATCAAGGCTACACACACGGTTGATGTGTTTTAATTCGAATCTGGTGTCAAGTTATCTACAACCGGACATTAACAAATTCCCATCTACCACATAACCGCGGGCACGGCTCTCGAAAGTTTATACCCTGCAGGGGTGTCCCAACTTAGCCCATGATAAGCTCTCACGATCAACGAAGGATATACCTTCTCCC
Organism: Triticum dicoccoides; assembly: GCF_002162155.2. Taxonomy (NCBI): domain Eukaryota; kingdom Viridiplantae; phylum Streptophyta; class Magnoliopsida; order Poales; family Poaceae; genus Triticum; species Triticum dicoccoides. The sequence goes on along the minus strand of NC_041383.1, from coordinate 148,740,550 downwards.
AGGAAGACCCGATCAGTCTCGGAATCCCAGTTTACAAGACATTTCGACAATGGTAAAACAAGACCAGCAAGACCACCCGCTGTGCCGACAAATCCCGATAGGAGCTGCACATATCTCGTTTTCAGGGCACACCGGATAAGCTAAGCATACAGGTACCAACGTAATCCAAGTTGCCAAGGAATGGTCCCGCACGATGCTCTAGTTTGGACCAACACTCGGAGGAGCATTGGCCCGGGGGGGTAAAATAAAGATGACCCTTAGGCTCCGGAACCTAAGGGAAAAAGGCTTAGGTAGGCAAATGGTAAAACCAAGGTTGGGCCTTGTTGGAGGAGTTTTATTCAAAGCGAACTGTCAAGGGGGTCCCATAAATCACCCAACCGGGTAAGGAACGCAAAATCCGGGAACATAACATCGGTATGACGGAAACTAGGGTGGCAAGAGTGCAACAAAACACCAGGCATAAGGCCGAGTCTTCCACCCTTTACCAAGTATATAGATGCATTAATTAAATAGAGATATTGTGATATCCCAACATAATCATGTCCACCATGGAGCAATCTTCAACTTTACCTGTAACTAACAACGCTATAAGGGGGCTGAGCAAAAGCGGTAACATAGCCAAGCAACGGTTTGCTAGGAAGGGTGACAAAGGTTAGAGGTTCACGGCAATTTGGGAGGCTTGAAGAACAAATGCTAGGAAGCGCAGCAAAGTGATAGAGCGAAGCAACTAGCATAGCAATGATAGTAATGAGATCCAAGGTAGTGGTCATCTTGCCTGAAATTCCGCTAGGAAGAAGAACGAGTCCATGAAGAAGACGAACGGGCGTAGTCAAACGAATGCCCACAACTCCGGAACGAAACCGAAGCTAACTAGAGAAGCAAACCGGAAAGAAGCAAACAACATGGTAAACACACAAGCATAATCATGGCATGATGCACAATCAAGTACGATGCATGTCCGGTTTAATGAGGCATGGCATGGCAAAGTGCACAAACAATACTACAAATTAAGTGGAGCTCAATATGCAACGAGTTGCATATTGACGAAATACCACATCACTTATTTAGTTCTCTCTTTGTTTATGTACCCAACAATATTAAATGTTTTTAAACATATCAACGGGTGAAGCATAATAAAACTACCTATCTAGGCAATTTAAATGAGGCCGGAAATGACAAACAACAATTCCAGAAAATCCTCATAAGCATATTTTGAATTTGCTAGTTTTATGCCATAAACCACATTTTAGAGTTGTTAAACATGCAAGATGAGTGCACCATATTAAACTAGGCATTTTTCCACCCCATTTACATATAAAGTTTATTAAAATCGGAGCTACGGTTAATTAGTTATGAAATAAATCATTTTAACATGGCATTTATACAAATTTAAACAAACAGCAAGCTTAAACATTTTTAACATGGATGGAAGTAGAAGATTATGAAACTAGATGAAAAACTAAGCATTTTACATGTTTGAATCATTTTAATCCGATGCACGGTTCATGAGTTATTATATGCATGAACATGGAGGGTTTTTCTATAAAAACAGCAATCTCTAGATAAATAGAAAAATTCGTAGATCTAAAAAAAAGGTACATGGGCCGAATCTGGCTGGCCCGAATGTGTACAGGAAAGGGCATTGGATCTGGGTGCTCACCAGGCTGCATGGGCCGGTTGGTGGAGGAGCTGGCAGGCCGCGGCTGGAGAGGCCCAGGCAGCAGGGTGACGGGTCAACGACGCGGGCGAGCGGTTCTGGCGAGCTGCAGGTCAATGCAGAGGATGCAGAGGTCGGCATCAGGCGAGGTGGAGGAACTCCGGCAAGGCAGAGGCGGTGAAGACGGTGTGGAGGCGAACGAGGGCTGGGCATGACGGCGAGATCCGGCGAGCACGCGGATTGGACGAGGCAGCGGCAGAACTTGGTGCGCGGGCGACGCTGGAAGCAGAGGAGCAACCCGACAACGAGGGCGGCGCTGGAGGATCCTGGTGGTCGGACCTGGCGACGTGACGATGAGGGGCTCGTGCTCCTGGACAAGAGGACGCTCGGGCCTCGAGAGCAGAGGAGGAGCGGTACCGGGGCTTTTCGAGCTCGGCATCGAGGAAGGAGCTCCGGCGAGGTGACAAGCGGGAGGAGGCGAGGGACGACGGCTGGCTAAAACGGCAACGAGGCGTCGCAGGGGAAGACCACGGGCGGCGATGATGGCGAGTGGACGAGGCACTGCTGCGCTGGCGAGGTCGACGGGGTGCAGAGGAGGTCGCTGGCAGCGGGGCTCCTCCTGTTGATGAACCAAGACAGAGGGAGAGATGTGTGAGAGAGAGAGAGAGAGAGAGGAAAACGGGGAAGGAGGGAGAGAAGGGCGATGGAGCTCCGGCCTGGTCGCAGCGGTGGTCGACGGGCGTGCTGTAGCGGTGGATCGAGCCGGTGCTTGGGGGGGCAGGGTCTCAGGTGCTCGCGGTTGCAGGGCCGAAGGACGACGGGGTTGAGGCGACCAAGAGGAGGCACGGGGACGGAGAGGTTGCGACGGCGCCTGATGGGGATGTGGCTAGATCGGAGTTCGAGGGAGGCTTTGGAGGAGCTCGCTGGTTGGGTGGATCGAGGGGAGGAGGCTGGCTGCAAGGGGATTTTGGCAGGTGTAGGCTGCAGCGAGCTGGAGATGGATCGGGATGGATCCCAAGGTGGAAGAGGACTAACGGCGGCGGCTGGGAGGATGGGACAAGGCTCCTAATTTTTAGGGTAAGACCTCGTGTATATATAGCAGGTGGGTTTTGATAGGTGTATTTGGGCCCTCCGATTTAAATCGGACGGTCGAGAAAAATAGGTTACGAAGTCTAAATAAGAAAACAGAGACGTTTTATAGATGTTTGGGGATGATCCGGACTCAACGGTCATGATTGTCCAGGTCGGGTTCGGGGGAGTTTCAAACATGCGCGCGAGGGGGCTACGAGCTGGCAAGAGAGGTTAGGTGGTCGGACTAGAGGTAGACGAAAACACGATTGGTCTCGGAACAGTCAATGAAAGCAAGGGGTGAGTCGGCAACTACGAGCAGATACGGGTTTTATGAAAACATATGGATGCGATGCACATGATGCTATGAGATGAGATGCATGCCATGAACAAAATGCAAAACAAAAGACAAAAACCCAACCACGAAGGAAATATCATATCGCATCTCCGAAAAGGCAAGAGTTGGAGTTACGAATATGGAAAGTTGTATCCGGGGCATTACAGTTAAGGTCTCGTGGGATGGTTAGTCTAGGTTTTTCGACCTGGCTAAGATAGGATTAGCCAATGGTTAGCCTAGCTCTGATACCAAGTTTGTAACGACCGGATTTTCGGGATATTAATTTCCCAGAAAGTGGTCCTTGTGCTCACCAGCCCAAGGATTACTGTTAGCTGATGAGGCACCAACTTGATACAGACATTCCAAGAAAAATACAAAATATGTAGTACAAGACCATTCTGGCCTATGAGTAAAACAATTTGTTTCTAGTGGCTGATGGCAGAGGAGGTTCGTGGTCTTTCAGCGTCTATGGGACTCCATTTCCCACAAGAACAGCTGACCAGGATAACTCTTATCTTCGCGAGGCTGCTATCATCATTGCATGGGCTCTGGGGCTATCATCGCAACGTTCCTCTCCATGCAAGAAATCTGGCCAATACAATAGCCAGGGACAAGCCAGTGAGTACTTTGAATGTACTCGCAAACATTATGAACACAGGTATAATATAACAAACGATAATCATGCTCTGAAATATTCTATGATCACAAAGCCAGTCATAAAAATAAAATCCCTGATGCATGCAAGCAGGTTATTTATATACAAGATAAATATGCAATAACAGTGTAGAAATAAAATGCACCGATCGGGTGTCTGAAGCGACGCCTCGAAAGGATAGTAAATAACAAGCATGCCTCAGTCGGGCGTCTGAGCGACACCACATAAAGGGCTTATAAATAATAGAAATAACAAGCAGGCCATGCACAGTCGGGCGTCTCAGCGACACCACATAAAGGGCTTATAAAGTAAATAAATAACAAGCATGCCATAATCGGGCGTCTCAGTGACACCACAGTAAATCTCCAGGAGGTAGAACCGTCCCAGGGATACTCAATAATTCAGATAATATAATGGGTTAGTCCATAATAATAGTAATCATAATCATCATATGTCATAGGTCATAATCAATGTTCTGGTTTAGCAGTTTTTCCTCCGAAGACCGACACTAAGACCGACACTTGACCCATCCCAGACTGTTGTCCTTAACCAGGGACACGGCTATTCGAATAGATATAATCTCTGCAGAGGGTGTACTCTTTACCCACGAGTAACGGATTCCTTTAGTCCATCGGGACTTATTCCATTTAAGGTCTTTTAATTGAAAACACACCTGACTCGCACACACCAGCTTAACTTACCGGTGTTTGGAATCACCCACGACACCTGTCAAGCAAAACTCTAAGTGGGGAGGCTACAACCTCGATTAGCATGGGATCAAATTTATACCGCGCGCTTACTAAGGGGTGCCCCCCTCTCAGTCCCAACCAGAAACACCCATGCCCCCAGACCAGGTGGCCTGCCTACCGGATGCAGCCGGTATCTTCCACCATGGCCTCTCTGTACGGTGTGCGCCAAGAAAGGGGTTGACAATTTACTGAACTGTAACCTACCTGCGGCAGGGACAAGTGGTAGTACGAAACAAGTATGGGGGTTACTAGAACAAGACTCGATCTATGGTCGACTCAGGAGGTTTAATTATTCCCTGCATGATTAGCATAACAAATATATTTCAACCAACAGACAGAATCACCACTCATAATACCCTGTCATGCCATACCGGAGACAACCGTCTCGACGACGAACTAGGGACAAGCTCGTGCCTACCCAAGACAGAGGCTTTCCCGGCTTCCTTCCGGTATGCATGAAAGGCATACGAGGGGGATTACTATCACAACGTATCAAATTTCAGTAGCATGGTATCATCAATATGCACTTATGAGTATGATCATATCATCACATAAAATAACGAAAACTCCGAGACAAGGGGGTGTTGTAATCGTATCAAACAACACACGACAATATTATGCGAGGGTTCAGAATGCTTGCCTTCAAGTTGTGGAGAGGCAGGGTGCTTTCCAAAACTTTTGAAAGTTTTCTTCTCTCTCCAACAAATCCTATTTTTGAAAATATACAAATAAACACAACTTTAAAAACAGTACAAAAAGTTTGCTTAATTATTTTTGAAATAAATCTTAAAATAAACTAGGTGAAATTTTAGAGAGGTAGGAAAAAGAATCAACTCATTTGGAGTTATGTTTAAAAAGTTATAGCCAGTCAAAGTTTAGTCAAATTTCTGTTTTTTTTAATAAAATAGAAAAAGAACAAAAAAAACGTTTCGAATAGGTACACGTAGGAGACGTACTTTGAGTTTACTCCTCCACTTAAACCACGTGGACCGGTGCAGGGTCACTGACAGTGGGTCCAGGGGGCCCACTAGTCAGGTTTGACCAGTCGCCCCGCCTCCTTCCTCCTCTGGCCGAACAAAGGCGGGGCTCCGATGATCGACGCCGACGAACAGCGGCTCCCCATGGGGTTCTGAGAGCGGGGATGGATCCGCCAGTCCAGGGCAGTCGTCCCGGTGGTTGACAGGCTGGCGGGGACGAAGGGAGTCGCCGGCGGCGAGCTCCGCGGCAGAGGTGGCTTCGGGAGGATTTGGGGGTCTCGGCTGCGGTGGTTCCCAGTAGTGTTTGAGAGGTTGGGCAGCTCCACACGGTCAAGGGGAGTTGGGTGGTGGTGCTAGATGAACGGGGGAGGGCCCGCTCGCGACGAACGGAGCCGGAGAGTGGCGGCGGCCGAACCTGCCGGAGATGGGGAAGAAGGCTTCCCGCCGTCGCTTGCTGGCCGTGGGGGCTTTCGAGGAGTGGCTTGAGGTTGCCTGAGGGTCCGGACGGGTTCGGGGGTCTCCATTTATAGGGCAACTACGTCGGTTCCATGGCCGTGGGTAAGGATGTCGGTGAACCGCCGTTCTGTAGTTGCAGAGCGACGTGGCGGCGACGTGCGCTAGTGGACGAGCTTGCGGATGAGCTTGAGCTGCTCCAGGGGCAGCTGGCGCGCGGCTGTGGCTCGGGCGGCGTTGTCCAGGGCAGGGGCCTACTGCGGCCGGTCACTAGTTGCCATGGTCGACCTGACGGCGGCGCTGTGGGGCTCCAGGGACAGCTCTGCGGCGAGGGAGGGGGCGGGCGTGCGGGCTGTGCGAGGGGAGGGGCCAGAACGGGCGCGGGGCGATGGTAGTGAGACGCGGCGGCTTGGTGCGCGTGCGTGCAAAACGTGCGCTCTGGGCGTGCCCAGGGCACGCACGCGAGGTGTTCGGCAAAATTCCAATGCTTGCCAGGAGGCTTGGGTGGGGCTGGGGATTAACAAGTCTAGGTTAGCCTCATCTAGGAGCTTAGTTGACATGTTGGTTAGGCCAGGGGATCAAGTCCACAAAGTAAGCTAAAAATCATGCCAAATCTGTTCATGCACTCAAGGTGTTTGACAGAATGCCAGGGGCACCTAGGCAATTCTTGGGGTGGCCAAAATCTCCAGATCCTAGTCTCTTTAGGTGTAGGTGATGGTGGCAAGGGTAGTTGGTCATGGCTAGAAACTTGATAGTACAAGTTTTTGAGAAAACCATTTCTGGAAAAAAAGAAAAAAGCATAGTTTCATGGACCAAAAATACTCCAATGGGTCCATTCTCCTGGACTTAAGGGTTTTGTAGGGAGAACTATATGCAGGAAAAAGCTCATGGGCACTAGAGCAAAATAAAAAAGGGTTGCAGTAGAAAACACCCAACTCGACCACAGAGCAAAAGAGGATGATTTGGTCAAATTTTTCAAAGAACACCAGTGGATCTTTGCACAAATTTGAATTATATATTCCTACTGACCTCCCCTAATTTTGGTGGAAGTTTTAAAAGAATATTTAAATAGGTTGTAGTGCACAAATTGCAATCTGGACCAGATTGGAAAATTTGGTGTAGAGCTCAAAATCTCCAAACGACTAAAGGATATTTTTGCATAAAAGTGATTTAGGGACATCATATGTCATCCCCAAATTTTGGTGGGATTTTTAAATAAGTCTATCAAAGGGTTGTAGTGCAAAAGAAATAAAGCTCAGGGAAAATAATCATATAAATAATTCCACTGATAAAAGAAATGTTTCTTGAGAGGGTATATAAGTCCAATAATACTTTTGAAAAGTTTGCATTTGGGGTGAAAACTCCACAACTCGGAAGAAAAGAGAGGTTCTGAATCAAAGGAAAATCCAAAAAAAATAAAAATTTAATTTACCAAGGCAAAATTTTAAATCAATTAATCATGGTTAAATTTTTGGGGTGTGACGACCGGTTTTCCGGGTATTAATTTCCCAGAAAATGGCCTTTGTGCAAGCCCCAGGATTACTGTTAGCTGATGAGGCACCAACTTGATACAGAAACTCCAAGCAAAAGTACATAATATGTAGTACAAGACCATTCTGGCCTATGAGTACAACACAAGGTTGCTAGTGGTTGAGGGCGGAAGCGGTTTGTGGTTCATCAGCGTCTATGGGGCTCCAATTCCCACAGGAACAGCTGACCAGGATAACTCCTATCTTCGCGAGGCTGCTAACATCATTGCGTAGGCTCCAGGACTGTCATCGCAATGCTCCTCTCCGTGCAAGAAATCTAGCCAGGACAATAGCCAGGGACAAGCCAGTGAGTACTTTGAATGTACTCGCAAACATTATGAACACAGGTATACTATATCAGATGATAATCATGCTCAGAAATATTCTATGATCACAACGTTAGTCACAAAATATGATCCATGATGTACGTAAGCACATTATTCATATAAAATATGATTATGCAATCAGAGCGTTGAAATAGAATGCATCGATCGGGTGTCTGAAGCGATGCCTCGAAAGGACAATAACATAAAGCATGCCTCAGTCGGGCGTCTGAGCGACACCACATAAAGGGCTCATAAGTGAAATAGGTAATAAACATGCCACAGTCGGGCGTCTGTGCGACACCACATAAAGGGCTTATAACGTAATAAATAACAAGCATGCCACAGTCGGGCGTCTGTGCGACACCACATAAAGGGCTTATAACGTAAATAAATAACAAGCATGCCGCAGTCGGGCTTCTGAGCGACACCACATAAAGGGCTTATAACGTAAATAAATAACAAGCATGCCACAGTCAGGCGTCTGAGCGACACCACATAAATGGCTTATAAGAAAATAATCACAGTGAATATCCAGGAGGTAGAACCGTCCCAGGAATACTCAATAATTCAAATAATATAATGGGTTAGTCCATGATAATAATATTCATAATCATCACCAATCACAAGTCATGTTCCAAGTTCTGGTTTAACAGTTTCTCCTCCGAAGACCGACACTAAGACCGACACCTGACCCATCCCAGACTGTAGTCCTTAACCATGGACACGGCTATTCGAATAGGTATAATCTCTGCAAAGGGTGTACTCTTTACCCACGAGTAACGGATTCCGTTAGTCCATCGGGACTAATTCCGTCCGCGGTCTATTAATTGTAAACACACTTGATCGCACACACCAGCCCGAATTATCGGTGTCTGGAATCACCCGCGACACTCGTTAAGAAAAACTCTAAGTGGGGAGGCTAAAACCTCGATTAGCATGGGATCACAAAATTTATAACGCGCGCAAACTAGGGGAGCTACCCCCTCGGCTACAACCGGAAACACCCATGCCCCCGGACCAGGTGGCATGCCTACCGGATGCAGCCTGTATCTTCCACCGTGGCCTCTCTGTACGGTGTGTGCTAGAAAGGGGTTGACAACTTACTGAACCGTACCCTACCTATGGCAGGGACCAGTGTAGTATGAAACAATTAAGGGGGTTACTGGAACAAGACTCGATCTACGGTCAACTCAGGAGGTTTAAGTATTCCCTGTATGATTAGCATAACAAAAATATTTCAACCAACAGAACCACCACTCATCATACCTTACTATGCCATACCGGACACAACCGTCTCGACGAAGACTAGAGACAAGCTCATGTCTACCCAAGACGGAGGGTTTCCCGGATTTCTTCCGACAGGCATGAAAGGCATATGAGGGTGATTACTATCACAACGTATCAAATTTCAATAGCACGGAATCATCAATATGCACTTATGAGTATGTTCATATCATCACATAAAATAACAAAAACTCCGAGACAAGGGGTGCCGTAACTGTATCAAACGAAAATATTATGCCGGGGTTCAGAATGCTTACCTTCAAGTTATGGAGAGGCAGGGTGCATTCCAAAACTTTTGAAAGTTGTCTTCTTCTCCAAAAATCCTATTTTTGAAAATATTCAAATTAACACAAACTTTAAAAAAAATAGAAAAAGTTTGCTAATTATTTTTAAAATAAATCTTAAAATAAACTAGGTGAAATTTGAGAAAGCTAGGAAAAAGAATCAACTCATTTGGAGTTATATTTAAAAAGTTATAGCCAGTCAAAGTTTAGTCAACTTTCTGTTTTAAAAAAAAAGGAAAACAGAAAAAGAAACAAAAACGTTTCGAATTAAAAACTCGTCAAAGACGTACTCTGGGTTTACGCCTCCACTTAACCCACGTGGATCGGCGCGGGGTCACTGACAATGGGTCCAAGGGGCCCACTGGTCAGGTTTGACCAGTCGCCTCTCCCTCCTTTCTCCTCTGCCCGAGCGGAGGCGGGACTCCGGCGATCGCCGCCGACGAACGGCGGTTCCCCGCGGGGTTCTGAGGACGGGGATGGATCCGCCAGTCCAGGGCGGTCCTCCCGTTGGTCGACAGGCTGGCGGGGACGAAGGGACTCGCCGGCGGCGAGCTCCGCGGCGGAGGTGGCTTCGGGGGAAATTTGGGGTTTCGGGCTATGGTGGCTCTCCGTCGAAGCTGAGGGTTTGGGCGGCTCCGCAAGACCAAGTGGAGTCGGGTGATGGCGCTGGATGGACGGGGGAGAGCCTGTTCGTGATGAACTGAGACAGAGAGTGGCGGCGGCCGAACTGGCCGGAGGCAAGGAAGAAGGCTTCCCGCCGTCGATTGCTAGCCGTGGGGCGCACTAGTGGGATGGTATGAGGTTGCCTGAGGGTCGGACGAGATCGGGGGTTCCTTTTATAGCGCGACTAGGTCGGTTCCGTGGCCGTCGATAAGAACGTCGGCGACCGTCGTTCTGTTGCAGCCGGGGGTGCGTGGCGGCGACAGGCACTAGCGGACGCGTTCCTGGATAAGCTCGCGCTGCTCCAGAGGGCAGCTGGCGCACGCGTGTGGCTCGGACGGTGCCGTCCAAGGCAGGGGCTGCTGCGGCCGCCCGCTTGCTGCCACGGCCGACCTGACGGCGGCACTGTAGGGCGCCAGGAGGGGGCCAGGGCGGCTCTGCGACGAGGGAGGGGTCGGGCGTGCAGGCTGTGCGAGGGGAGTGGCCAGAACGAGCGCGGGGAGGCGGCAGTGGGACGCGGCGACTCGGTGCGCACGCGTGCAAAACGTGCGCTCTGGGCGCGCCTAGAGCACGCACGCCAGGTGCTCGACGCAATGCCAGGAGGCTTGGGTGGAGCTGGGGTTTAACAGTACTAGGTTAGGGTAGTCTAGAGACTTAGTGGACATGTTGGTTCGGCAAGGGGATCAAGTCCAAAACTGTTCATGCACTCAGGGTGTTTGACAGATTGCCAAGGGCATCTAGGCAACTCTTGGGGTGGCCAAAATCTCCAGATCAGTGTCTCTTTAGAAGCTAAAGAGGGTGGCAAGGTTAGTTTGTCAAGGATAGAAACTTGTTAGTGCAAGTTTTTGAGAAAACCAATTCTGGACAGAAGGTAAAGGGCATCATTACATGGACCAAAAATACTCCCATGGGGCCACTCTCCTGGACTTAAGGGTTTTGTAGGGGGGTTTACAAGCAGGAGAAAGATCATGGGCATTAGAGAAGAAGAAAATAGAGTTGTAGTACAAAACACCCAACTGGACCAGAGAGCAAAAGAGGATGACCTTCTCAAATTCTTCAAAGGACGTTCATGGGTTTTTGCATAAAAATGAATTATATGCATCTACTGACATCTCCAAATTTTTATGTAATTTTTAAAGAAATATTTAAATAGGTTGTAGTGAAATTTTACCAACTGGACCAGTTTTGAAAACTAGGGGTAGAGCTTAAAATCTCCAATGAATAAAAGACATTTTTGCACCGGAGTGATTTAAAAACATCACATGACCTCCCCAAATTGTGGTGAAAATTTTAAATGCATTTATCAAATGGTTGCAGTGCAAAAGAGGCCCTAAAACTCATGAAAAATCATTTTAAAAGAATAAAGCTCAGGAAAGCAACTATGCAAATAAATCCACTGATAGAAGAATTGTTTTTCTTGAGAGGGTATACAAGTCCAATAATATTATTATTATTTGTAAAGTTTTCTCTTGAGGTAAAGACTTCACAATATTAAAGAAAAAGGGGTTCTGAAATCAAAAGAAAATCCAAAAAGTAAAAATTAATTCCTTGGCAAAATTTTATTCAAAAATTCATGGTTAAATTTTTTTGGGGTGTTACAACACTACCCCCCCTTAAGAAAAATCTCGTCCTCGAGATTTTCTAAGGGCTGTTTAGAAAAGAAATACTCCTACTTTTCAAAAATAATATCACAAAAATAACCATCATACTTATGCAATTAAGATGTGGCTACAGGGAGTGGGCAATAAGTAGTGCAAAACTACAGTGTGGCATGCTGGCGTTGCGTGGAAAAATCTACGGAAAATTCTACTGTTAGATATAGTAAAATTTTGATTAAATATCTAAACTACTAAAATACGCTGGTCGTACCCGAGAGCACAGTGCTCTCCCTGGCTGACAGGTGGACCCGGGGCCCACTGTCGGTCTCTTCTTCTTCCTCTGGCTCTCTCTTCTCCACTACAAGAAATATGTCAACTTGCGACCACCACTATTGGTCACCGAAAGGTCATTCTTCTTAATTTGCGACCTTTTTTGACCAAAAACAGAAGGTCAAAAGCTGGCGGTCGTAAACTGAAATTAACGACCTTCTCTATAAGAAGGTCGTGGAATTCCACGACCAAAACAAAAGGTCTTTGATTCTATGACCTTCTGTTTTGGTCGCTAGCTCTCTGCCCAGGCCACGTCGGATCCGATGTGGCAATCTGACGTAGCAAAATTGTGACCAATTGAAAAGGTCATTGATAAGATTCAGCCCAGTCCAATTCGACGCTTTACATGGGCTGAGCCCAACAATTCAGCCTTTCTATATTTTTTCCTGTTAATTTTTCATTGACTTCATGGGCCAAGCCCAACATTGCAGCCTTTTTATTTTTGGGCCGTAGCCTTTTTGTCTTAGCAGTTCCATTTTTTGTTTTTTATAAAATGGGTCCCCGTTTTTAGGTTCTGGTAACTAGGTCCTAGCTGTCAGGGTCATATTCTTCATTTTTTTCAATTTAACATAAATAAATACCCAGTATGTCAGAGTCGCTGGACAAAACAATTCTACAAGTAACACTTAAAATATTATCAGCCAGATTCAATACAAAGCTCCTGCTGTACAATCACGTAATAAGCTCTAACATACACTTTGCAAACTCTGTAAGTGTAATAACTAAGTGTAATAATAGTATGCCAGTCATAGCTACAAGCTCCACAAGTTCAATAATGAGATACAGTATTTTACAAGCTCTACAAGTGTTATGTTTTTCAGCATGGAGCTCCTTCGACAGCTTTACTGGACGACCTGTTACATGAATCAACAGAAAAGAATCAAAAAAACTGGAGTCAATATATTATGAGCAGACCTTTCAAAAAAGGACAGTTATTAAGAATGCCAACACAAATTCAGCTAGTACCATGCCTTTTGTTCTCCAGCTAGTTAAAATGAGATACTCATTCATACAAGAAAACAGAGACACAATATGAAAATTCATTGCACAAGTGCAGGTCATGCAAAATACTTCACTGCCACACATTGCACCTAAACTTCACAGAAGATATAATTATAAAATTTAGTTTGCTGCTACTGACATTGGAAAACTGCTGCGAGTTTGTTTTGATCACAAAAGATAGAACTGCTAACATTAGTTTGCTGCAACTCTGTTGTGGATTTGTTTTAATCGCGGAAGATAGAATTGTTAAAATTCAGTTTGCTCTACTGTCATTCAATAATTGCAACTGCAGCGAGACAAGTTCTCTTACCCAGAGAGCCGATGTGCATGGACTTGCGCATCAGATGACAGAGTCGTCGGACTATCATCAATACCAAATTCCCAAACTCAATATAAAAGAAGAGAAGTAACAGCCAACTGAAAAGGTATATGAAGACAAGGAGTGAGCATAAACAGCGATTTTATTTACTTTTACTTGTTAGTTGAGGGGTGATGCACAAGGAGTCACAAGTATCTGAAAAACTGACACACGTGAGCTAAGAAGCAAGCATTGGATCAAAATTGGAAAGCGTACGTACTACATACAACATCTGATTATATAAGCAACTGTACAACGCAGCTATGTGCTAATTGCAGGGCCCGTTTGGATGCAAAGTATTTTCGAAGCATTACTAGAATACAATATATTTTGAAAAACTATAGTTTTGAATACTTTGAGGCGTTTGGCTATACCAAAAACTACAGTTTCATAAACAGTGGTATTGTTGTTACTGCGGTTCTCTTGGGGTATTAAAAAAAGTAGTATGTACCTCTTTTTCTCAAACTGAGGAAAAGTCGCTCGTGTCATTGCTGGTTGACTATCGTGCAGCTTGGTTCACAAGCATAACTAACCACATGTCAGTATCCTTTCAATGGCATGCACCACACTAATTAAAATAGGATACTGATTCCTATTCTTTGTAATTAGCTACTGCCAATCACGTCTGCAACTTCGTAGCTCAGCGGTCAGAAGACCATACAGCGTTGCATGCAGCCAGCCGGCACACACTGATTCGTGTAGCTCCGTAGGTTTAGTATAAGTTAGATTAAGTTGTGTGACTATCGACCAAAACTACAATAAAACAACATCAGCCAAACGCATCAGTAGTTTTTCTAAAACTGAGAAAAATGTACTTTCTTTAAAATCGTAGTATTCATTGCCCATGCATTGCAATACCGAAGCTTTGAGATACTATGGTATTTTAAATAGGGTCCGAATAACTGCCACACGTGTGGCGTTGATAGGAACCCGCCCGCACGCCTCGTGCGGCATAGACGGGGATCGGCCCGCACGACCACGTCCGAGCGTGCAAAAGCGCGGCCCGCACGTCCGGTGTGTGGCAACCCCGCCCGCACTGCCCCGTCCGGGCCAGAAGACCGCCTGCCCGCACGACCCAGCCGATCCATGCCTCCGATCCATCCCCTCTCTCCTACGCCGCCATCGTCCCCAACCTCTCGAACCCCCGACATCCGTCGCCGGCCATCCCTGGTTGCCATGGCAACCAGGGCAGATCCGTAGGGCGCTCCGACCCCAAACCACACCCTAACCCTCCCCATCCACAGCCCCCCCAATCCAATCCAGCCCTCCAGACACCATCAGCTAAAACCAGGTGAAAATTCTCGATCTCGTCCTTCCATCTCATTCTTAAGGCTGAAAAATCTCCCGATCTTGTACTGGGTCCATACTGTAGGGGTAGAACACTGCGTGGTTCGGTGTATATTCGAAATTGCCAGGCAGAGTGCACCAGATCTGCCATGTACTAACGTTCGAAATTGACTTAATTTCCTAGTTTAAGTGACGCAAGTAGTTGGGTACGAAAGAATAGGACGGTAGGGGCAAAATTTTGGAATGGAGATGGTTGGAAGAAATTAATTGCCACTTGTGTGTAATGACAGTTGCCACCTTCCGTTGTCATTAGCTGCCACCTATTATGACCCGTCGGTTTCCATCCATATCTTCTGTGTGCAAGCAGCACAGGAATGCTATTCTTGTGGGTTGTTGATGCCTTCTTGTTCATGCAGAGATTGAGAACACATTGGAAAAGAAGGAAGGGAGACACGGTAAGAATGAATCACGAATGTGGCGCTGGTGATTGGGGTTCTCAAAGGCCAGAAACAGCCCCTTGGGATGCAATAGAGTACAGTCAGCTCATCTCTTCAGGGCCGTTGCTGCCACTACTGGAACAGTATGCAGGCGTAGGTATGATGCGTGCTAACAAAAAGAAGAGAACAGTTGCCATCTTCTCGACGATGAAGATGACATGCTACTTTTGTCGTGCATTGCCATTTTTTAGCAGGTTCTTATGACCAAAACACAATTATCGGGGCCCTGTGGCAAGTTCACTCGCAAGGAGCTATCACTGACAAATCTACAGGCAGCAAACTTCAACTAGCTTGTATGGACAGTCAAGGTAATGTAAACACGGAAAAAAAGAGCGCATACTGCGGTGCACATGAAAAATGAACATGCAAAAAAATCTATCAAAAGGGCTCACGACTTACCGCGGTGTGAAAATGCAGAGCCTTCGTGCAGCACGTAGCATCAGGCACCGCCAATGTACCTGCCATCGACGTCGTACACAGGTCAGTCCATAAAATAAGGTGAAGCTGAGGATGATCAATTAGCAGAAGGAGCATAGGTGGCAAATGCAAAAAATTGCCATGACTGGTCATCTGCAGTTGCCATGTATTAGCAAACTACATTTGACATCCCTGCACGTCTGTTGTTGCCGTCCATGTACAAATACAATTGCCAGGGGAGAACAACTGCAGTTGCCATGCCATTACAACTACATTTGCCATGTCATGGAACTGCAGCTGCCATAGAGGAACAACTGCGGTTGCCATGCCGATGCAAAAAATACATTTTTTTTGCCAAATAAAATTGCAGTTGCCACATCAGGGGCAACTGCAGTTGCCTTGCTAGCGCAAAAAATACAGTAGCCATGAATTTGACCAACAACTGCTATGCACACAGGTTATTACGCTGGTGGTACCCCGGCAAACGTCTCGTGGCAGCCTTCACTAATTGCGGGTGGGGGAAACCATTCTGCTGTCCCAGGCAACACGGGAAGGTCGAATGCAACACACCAAGGTAAGGGAAAAAAATCTGAACCAGTAAAACAAAACAGTACCTTTGATACTTGAAGTTATTTGCATGCGAAAACAAACTAGTTGCCGTGTTTGTTGAAAACAATAGCTGCCATCACTGGACAGCTATAGTTGCCGTGCATGCCCACACACATACTCGCGGCTTGCTATTTGAAAAAATGATGCCGTGCAAAATCACTCATAGATGGTGTGGTCCGTCACGATACACATGTTATTCAAACATAAAGCTTAAATGTCGTACCTGTTTTCCCTATCGCAGGGCCTACAACTACAGTTAGCGGCAGCGCCACGACATCAAATGCGGGGAGCTCTGAGCGCACGGAAGACTCGTTCCACCAGCCAGCAGACACTCGTGCCGCAGACAATTTCGAGTCACAGTCGGCAATGGCAATCATTCCAGCACTACAGACAAGCACCCCTTTGAACACGCACACTGACAACGCTGAGGTAGAAGGAACTGCCGCCGATACTGAAGTGAATGATGAAAGTGACGACGAGGCAGAAGATGATGAAGATGGTGGGCAATCAGAGATTGTGGTACCTCAGCCACCGTACATTGGGCAGAGATTTGAATCGTTCGAGGAAGCAAAGGAATACTACCAGACATATGCAAAGTTCCATGGATTTGCGGTCAACACCGAGTACCATAGGAAAATTAAGAAAACCAATGAGTACAGCAGAGGTGAGATGAGGTGCCACAAGGAGCGGAGGAACAAGAAGGTGAAAGGTGCTGCGCCTATCGTTCCGGAACGAAAAAGAGGAATCATTCTCAAGACGGGATGTCCTGTCCGGTGTAAGCTAAACGTAGATGGGACACAGTATATGGTCACCGAATATTTTGACGAGCACAACCACAGTCTCATAAAGAAGTTCGACCTGGTCAAATTTCTGACCGCCCACAGAGGATTCACCCCAGTCGAAAGGCAATTCGTAAAGCTGCTACATGACTGTAACGTCGGTCCATCCAGAATGGTCCAGATACTATCACTCATCCACAGCAAAAAGGGGAAACTGAGTAGCATGCCGTACATAACGGCTGACGTCACAAACCTACAGGCCAGGTACCGTAGAGAGAGCAGGCTGGCTGACATAGAGGCTACAATTGCCTACTTCGATGAGAAAGCAAAGGAAGATCCAGATTTCTTCTATAGGATAAGGTTGGACGATGAGGACCGTGTTAGGAACATGTATTGGGTGGATGGTGCTGCAAGGAGAGCCTACAAACATTTCCGAGATTGCATTTCGTTCGACGCGACGTACCTCACCAATATGTACAAGATGCCATGCGCTCCGTTCATAGGAATAAATAACCACAATCAGTCCTTGCAGTTCGGTTGCAGGCTCGTTCGGAACGAAGACACGGATGGGTACGTCTGGTTGTTCAAGACTTTCTTGGAGTGCATGGATGGACTTGCTCCAATGAACATAATAACAGACCAGGATTTTAGCATGCGTGCAGGCATAGAGGAGGTCTTTCCGTTGGCAGTGCACAGGCACTATAGGTGGCACATAATAAAGAAGGCTGAGCAGACGCTAGGACCGTTCTTTGCTGACCGTCCAGAGCTGCACAAGGCATTCGAGTTGTGCGTGGACCACAGCTTGACGGTCGAGGAGTTTGAAAGGAGCTGGATGGCCATGGTTGAAACGCATCAAGTCCAAGACAACGAGACGCTTGCTAATCTGTGGGAAAAGCGAATGTACTGGGTGCCCGCCTACTTCATGCACTGCTTCTACCCTTTTCTATAGACTACGCAGCGCAGCGAGGGGTTCAATGCTGTGTTGAAGCGGTACGTGAGCCCTGGCAACTCATTGTTACAGTTTGCCAAGCAGTACACAGCTCTGCAACAAAAAATTCTGGGATCTGAGCTGCAGCAAGAAGCTACCACCGCACTAAAGCAGCCGAAATTGCTAACGTACTTACCAATGGAGAGGCAAATGAGCAAGATATACACAAACAAGATCTTTAACAAGTAAGTCAGTTGCGTTACGGGTCTTGTTTGCACAAAAAGCACTAGGGCAGTAGTTGCCATGTAGATTTGCAAATGCAGTTGCCATGATATGCAGTTGCCATGTTTAATGGAATACTTTTTGCCATGCTTACTCAGCTGCAGTTGCCATGTTTTGATGAAATTTCTGTTTACAATGCTTACTCGGATACATTTTATACGTTCAATGAAGTTCCGGCGCCATGTTTAGTGAACTGTACTTCCATTGGGGCATGTTGGTATGCAAATGCCAATGTCAACTGAAAAAATGTCATATTGTCAACACATATGCTGAATATACAAAAATTGCCATGTTTAATAAAATGCAACTTCCATGTTTGTTGAAAATGCAATTCCCATGTTTACTGGAATGCATATGCCCATGTTTGATGCAATGTGCTTCCATTGGGGAAAATATTGGTGTGGAAACGATGATGGCTAGTTGAAAATGTAATACAGTTGCCATGTTTGGTGTACTGCAGTTGCCATGTCTGTTGTACTGCAGTTGCCATGTTTAGTGTACTGCAGTTGCCATGTCTGGTGTGCTGAAGTTGCCATGTCTGGTGTACTGCAGTTGCCATGTCTGGTGTACTGCAGTTGCCATGTTCAGTGTGCTATGTTTGCCATGTTCAGTATACTATGATTGCCATATTCAAAACAAAAATCTATTTCTATTCACATGACAGCATAAGGTGCTACAAAAAAAAGGATCGCACGATGGATTAACATAAAGCACACAAAAATTGCAGATTCCAAGAAGAAATAAAGCGTGCCAGCATGTTCACGGCTTTACAGATGGACGAACATACGTTCAAGGTGTGTTCTATTTTGGGCATGTCGGATTCAGAACCTGAAGACCCAGACAAAGGAAGGAACTACTTCGTGAAAGCCTCGATAGGCGAAGGCGAGTACTACTGCCAATGCTGCAAGTTCGAACGGGACGACATTGTGTGTTGTCACATACTAAAAGTGATGGACATGAACGTTGTGACACGGATGCCCCGCCATTTCATAAGACGACGATGGACTTGGGACGCTGACGACGCGTTGGCGCCGCAGACAACACACGCGGTTCTGGCTGTGCATGACGAGAGACCAGAGTCCACCATGGAAGCCCTGAGGCACGTAGTGCTGACGAAGAACTATGCTGAGCTAATTGAGGAAGCGTGCAAAAGTGATGAGACAGCAAGAGTCGCAGAAAAACACAGGAAGGCGCTAAAAAGAGAGCTTGATGAGATCAAGAAGCGGAAAGTTGAGGAAGCCTTACACCGGTTCCCCCGCACCTCAAGTGTGCCTTCATCGACCGGGCCGCCATCTGAAAACTCGGACATAGGATCTGGAACAGCAAGCACACAAACGCAGGTTAGGAACCCACCACGTTCCATCACAAAGGGTCGCCCGAGAGAGATAAGGTACAAGTCAGGATTGGAGAATCAAGCAAAACACAAGAAAATGAAGAAAGCTGCAGGTAATCCATGAGCAGAAATTGGGGCGTTGCGTCATGGTCCTTGTGGACATTTAGTTTTGTACGCCTATACGATGAGATTATTTGTTTTTAAAATTGGGAGAATAACTATTGAGGAACATAAGAAAAGAGAAGGGACAAAATTCATTGACTGCAGAAAATGCAGTTGCCATGTTATGTGTATGAAATCTGCCATGTTATGTGTATTAAATCTGCCATGTTATGTGTACTAAATCTGCCATGTAGTGTGTATTAAATCTGCCATGTAGTGTGTACTAAATCTGCCATGTAGTGTGTAGTAAAAAATATGCCATGCTATCTTATACTAAAAATATGCCATGTTACTTTGTACTAAATATGCCATGCTTTTTGTACTGGATCTGCCATGTTAGTTGTACTGTATCTGCCATGTTAGTTGTACTGTATCTGCCATGTCAAGTATGCTTGATCTGCATGTTGTTTTGAACTGTAATTGCCATGTTAGCTGTGCTTAAAATATGACATGGTATTTGAAATGACTGTGCATGACGTATATTTCCATGACAAATACCACACGGTTTAGAGAAACAAATTGTGTTGTGCGCAGTGTATTGAAAATCAAGTTGGACAAAGGCGGGAAATGCATAAATCACAGCCGGGGTTGTGGCTGCATGATCAGCCCTGCCCCACAAATTGCTAGCCGGTGATGCCCCACGTATGTTGAACTACATTTGCCACCTGTTTTTAAACATCATGGACGCAATCCAAAAACAGCAAAAAAACTGGTGATGTGTGCGACTGAAACCATTGTAATAATAATAAAAACATAAAAACGTATGTGCATTAACGACTAAAAACATAGGTTCACGTCCACACATATATTACAGACCTACTATAAAATGTCGCTCACACACCACCACTGCATAGTGGCTTACGCTGGGTTACAGTCGTAACATAGCACACAAACATAGTTTTTCGACGATAACAAGATAGATAAGTACCTTACATTCCTCAGCAACAGAATGTAAGGTATGCGTCCGGCGTCTAACAGCACATGATCACTTGTACTTCTTGTTGATTTTCTTGACAGCTTCCTCCACGAACTCGCGTGCTCCAGACCGCTTGTTGAAATCTTCGTTCGTCAACCAGTTCCACGTGTGGATTTTCCGGAGCTCAACAATCGTTGCAGCTGTGATGGCGGGGACGATTCTGCCTTCCCACTTTGCAAAGTATTCCAGCGCGTGAAAGCCGCAGTCCGTACTGCACGAGAAAAAGACTCAAATGAACACACAAAAAAAGGAACAGACATAGCAAAACATAGACTTCAATTCACATGTGGAAAACAAAAAAAAAGAGGGGTTGCAATTGATGTAAATGGCACATAAAAAGGAGGGGAAAAAGAAATTACGTGTTCCCTTGCTTCACAGTCGCCACATACTCAATCGGGAAATGTCTGATCTGGACCTTTGAATTTTCGTAGTGACGGTTCCATGTCTCTTTGAGGTTGTTGATGAAGAATTCAGCATGCGTGGTAAGATCTGAATCAGCTCCCGAACGGATTGAATCAAGCACCTCAAAGCGTTGGTTCTTCAGGTCCAGACAGATCGCGTAGTGGTGACCACACTTGTCGTGTTGGGCATGTGGTGCAAGCTCCTGGAACATGGGGAACATGACCTGCATTTTAAAAAGTGAAGAAATGAGAAGCATAGTTCACATAAAAAGAACAGCAGAGGGACAAAAAAATTAGAATCATGCAGGATGTGTTTTTTGGCTATGGTGTGGGGGTAGTTGAAGAAAAGTTGACATCCATGTATGTTCAAGATTTGCCGTGCATTTCATAAAATCAAAAAATGCCACGTGGTTCGCACAGGGAATGCACAAAAAACAAAAAGAAGAAAAAATGTGCATGGCAACTGTTGCCACATGGAAAAACAATCTGACACACAGTCACAAAAAGTGCAGAAGATGGCAAAAACCACACCATGTAAAAAAATAGTGCAGACAGGGTAGGAGTACTCACATATTTCTTCAGTGTTAGCTTGAATTCACCGTGCTGAGCGAAATTCTTCCTCATAATTTTGTGGTGGAAGTCAACATCCCATATTTTGCATGTCACGTTGTAATGCATGATGACCTTGTCAGCACACATATCGATGTGATTGGAGATGTAGTCGATCCCGCATGCACTCACATTCGTCGACATTTTGCCGTTTGGCCTCACAGACTCGGCGAGATCACCCAGGTCGACGTACGTCGCTCCGCATTGAATGACTTTGGTTCTGTCCAAACATGAGCTGTATGAAAACGACATAACACGGAAGAATCATGCCTGCTAAGTAAAGAGATATATAAAAGAACTAAAACGTAAAGCGCATCATGTATAAGGAGTGCAAAAAAAGAAAAAGATGAAGATGCTAAAAAAAGAACAAAGCAAAATGAGTGATTGTAGGATGTGGTCATTTACGCTTTCAACTCCTTCATATGCTTGCTGCTGGCCCTTGCATTTCCAAACCGCTTGATGACGTCGTATAGCTGGGTCTGTTCCTTAGTGGCCCTGAATTCGGGCTCGTAGTCTTCCGCGGGAGGTGCGTGAACTACCCTCTGCTGTCTCACAGAACCAGGGGTCGCGCTTCTGATGGTATCCTCAGTTGCCATCTCCGCAGTCAAGTTGGAACTTGATTGCCCCTGTCCTCGGGATGTCCTCCTCTGCAATGCTGTCTCCTCAATCTTGCGGTAAGCTTCGTCGAGTGACGGTGGAATTTCCTCAGGGGTGGCTGCAATGATTCGAGAAGAAAAAAATAAAAAGTGTGTTATGATAAGGAGAAAGTCCGAAAACATATGGATTGTGAGGAAAAATGGGGTGTGTGATGTGACATGTAGGTAGGAAAAAGTGGGGAAATTGCCATGTGTGGTGCAACTACAGTTGTGATCATGTCATCGCAACTGTGGAAAAGTGGGGAAATACAGTGGCCATGTCATCGCAACTGCAGTTGCCATGCAGTTCAGATGAATTACCGTTCAGATGGCCTGTGGTTGCCATGTCGCATCAAATGCAGTTGCCATGTTGTGTCAACTCCACTTGCCATGTGATTACCGTATAGAAAAAATGCAGAATGGTAACAAACAAAAATGCATGTGACATGGTGTGGCAAATCCAGTTGCCGTATGTAATAAACTATAGTTGCCACGTGTCAGCAAATACAATTGCCATGGTGAATCAACTTCAGTTGCCATGGTGAATCAACTTCAGTTTGCCATGGTGAATCAACTTCAGTTGCCATGTGTTTACCCAAATGTCAAAAATGCAGCATGGCAACAACCAAAAAAAATGTAGGCTATGGTGCATCAAAAATCAACTTGCCATCTCATCACACCGCAGTTGCCACTTCAGGTGAGAACATCACCGAATGGGATATGATTGGGACAAAATTCAAACTACAAAATATGTGCACACGAAAATCATAAGGACATGACAAGTGTACCTTGCGCAATTGGCTCTGCGAACTTGACAGCCTTCCTGCCCTCGACCATTGGCTGCGCCATCATTGCCGCCGTGCCTCCTGGAAAAGCAAAGGCAACTGGCATAGGATCATGCACCACCGCTTGGTCTTGACTTACGCCAAGGCTGAAGCTCGGTGGGGTAAATGCCATTGGGTGCCTCTCATTCCTACTGGCCGGACCACGAACGATTTGCGGGGCAGAATCCAATGGTGAAAGATCAACAAACATATCTGAATCCGCCGCTACAGAATGTTCGGGCTTGTTTGTAGGGCGGGGCATCTTGTCAGCGGTATCAGCAGCAGCTTTCATGGCGATCTTCATGTTTGGGCTGTAGGGGACACCAACATTGACTGGCAGCCTGGAAGTGCGCAGATTTATGTTGGGGATTTCCACTGCAGGTAAAGGCGCAGTCTGCTCCGGCGTTCACCTGCGTCACTCATGCCAGCCTTGACAACTGCCTCAGTTTTGCTCTGGTCTTGCGGGTTCTCCATCACATTGCTTTGGGCGGTTGGCGGGAACAGTGTGGATGCAGGAACATACCCAGACTCATCTCTCCTGCTACTAGGTACAGCAGGTACATTGGGTACGACTGTTGGTTGCTTACGGGGGCTGCGACGCCTAGGTGGAAGACCAGCACGCGCCACAGTAACCTTAGCAGTATCTGCACCGACAGGGGCTGGAGCTGTTGTGGCAGGAATCTCTCCTGAAGATGGCATATCCTTATGAAATGCCGCCTCAGCGGCTTCTGTCGTGGACACAGGTGCGCCATCACGCACGCCCTTGGAGTCAGTATCTGAAGTGCGGGAATCTTCCTTGCCGATGTTCGTCTCGGGAGCGTCCACTTCAACACTTGCTGATGGGGTGGCGTGGCTCACTGCGGCTTCCTTCATTGCCAGAAGAGTTGGCAATATTTCAGCTATCCTGGCAGATATGGACTCATCACTCCCCGATGTATGGATGCCTGTTGTTGTAGCCTCGGCATCCGCAGCCAGCGGAGATGATCGGCCACTCGCATCAGGATTGGTGGAAGCCGTCATCGGTGCAGCAGCAGTATTGTCGACGGGTGCCTCATGTACATTTGAGTTGCCCCCAGTTGACAACTTTGAATGTAGTCGTTCAAGCGGATCATTTATCCTATGCTTGGCCCCGCGCATAGTAGTCTTCTTAACCCTGAAAAAAGAAAAAATCACATGAGAAAAGGTTTGAAAAAAATGAGCAAAAACATGTTTTGCAAAAAATGGTAGAAACCTTAAAGTGAATGAAAAACATGTGGAAAGTTGGTAGTTGCCATGTAGTGGGAACTTGAGTTGCCATGTGTCCTGGTTAGCAGTTGCAATTCAGCAGTAGTTGCCGTGTTTAGCAAAAAAATTGAAGAATGAATAACTGATGTATGTTCAGGCAGGAATGCAATTTGAAAATTGTGTATGGGATGAGCTCTCAAACCAATAGGTGAAAAAATGGCAGTTGCCCATGAGGTAGAGGGTTAGATGCCAGTTGCCATGTGAAGACCAAATATGAGTTGCCGTAAAACCAAAAAGAGAATTGAATGAAGAAATCATTTGGGGGAAGAGAGGTTGCCGCGTGGGTGACAGTGAAAGAATATCATGTGGCAAAGCTGAACAAAAAAAGCATTGGAAAATTAAAGGAAAAAACACAAATATGAAAATGAAACCACATTGATTAACGTACTTCTTGACTGACTTCCTCATGTCTGGCAACACAACAGGATCCCCGGTGTTGGTCGTCGTCGTACGAGGAGACAACCTGGTGGAAGGGGTGTCACCAGCAATGGGGGCACCTTTGTTCAAGCGAGCAGAAGCACAGGTTGGCGTTGGCGCCTATTTCTTTGTAACTGCTCGTCCACCAGCGGTCGGCTCGCTGCAAAAAATAACAGATGGAGGGAAAAAGACAAGGTGGCAAACAGAAAACAAACCCGTTGCCGCGCTTGACAACAGAAAAGTGTAAAGAAAATTGGATGAGATTGTTCCAATAAAATAGACACAGCGGAAAACTAAAAATTGAAAGTCAAACCTCCTCCTGGCAGCTACGGGATCCATCTTGGACTTCTTGCCATGAGAACCCTGCCCAACATCATCTAGAGCCCTCCCCCTCCTTGATGGCAACACCCCCTGGCCTCTCGCAGCCGTCTGTTCTTTCACTTTCTCCGGTGGTGGGGCATCTGTTGCATCCTTGCCCTTGTTGCCGCCTCTGCGAACTTCAGCTTGTTCATCGTCATCCGTGTCCTGATGCACATTGTCAATGTCGTCGTCGTCATCCTTGCTGAGGCCAGAGTCTCCGTCTACATCATCTTGTGTGTCGCCGGGCTCTTGGGAACTGTTGTAGTCGTATCGGCCACGACAGCCAGTTGGCCGGTGTGTACGTTCTGGAACAAATGAAGTGAACTGCCTCGCAACCGCGTCGCTGTCGGAGGCACTGAGGGACGTCCACCCCTCGACCAACTTCCCGAGCAATCCGGTCATTCCGGAAGCAAACTGCCCAATTAGATGCTCAACTGGTGCCCTCGCCTGTCCACGAAAACAAGAAGCATCAGCAAACAACCCCCGTATTGAAGTCACTTCCGCAACATCAAACATGTAATCCACAGCAACCCATGGATGTGGACATTTTGATTACCTCAGAAGGGCAAGACGGAGCTGAGTGCACGTCCATCCACTTTTCAAATTTTTGAGGCCCCCCAAACACGCTGTAGTCTATAGCATGCTTGGCCATCAGCTATGAAAAAAAAAATGTAAGCATGCCTTATAAACCACGGACGATTGCGTCGTGTCAAATTTGTAAGCATGCCGTGTGAAAAAAAGACATAAACAAAAACTAACCTGTAGTTTTCCATACGTGCCATTAGTTGCCCTGTCTGCAGCAAGCACAGCCTTGACAGCGCTGATGGTCCACGCAGAAACAGCAAACTTGTGCGTAGGCGGCGGGCCTCCTACCCCAGTGAAATCCACGGTGGACAGATCAAGACAGTCGACATACATAAGCTGATTTGAAAACAATTTTGCAAAGAAAAGAAAATATCAGTTGCCATCATCGGTAATTTGTAGTTTGGAAAAAATAAAGAGCAGGATAAATGTATGATCCAACGATAATATGTATGTGGTAGTTGCCATCGAAATGTGATGGAAGTTGCCATCCTACTGTGATGGCAGTTGCCATGCTAATATGAAGGCAGTTGCCACATTGTCAGAATGACAATTGCCACGTTGTCATTATGGCACTTGCCACATTGTCGCTATGGCAGTTGCCATCTTGTTGTGACCAGATTGTCATGCATGAATGGAAGTGCGACATAAACTAAGAGTTCACATAGAGACCTGGTAAAAATAAATACCATTAAATGCAGGCGACAACCCTTCTGGTACATCTTGTTTTTGGAAGCATCGTGGAGAAAGTCGGCAATGAATTTACACCAGTTCATATTCTTCACATTTTTCAGATTCGCCTGCACGACACGAAATTTTCAGGGCAAAAAAGGTTTGCCACGTCAGAAATCAAACGGAAAGAAGCGCAACGAAAAACACTGGCAGTAGTAAGCATGGATCATTCACCAGGATGGGGAAACATTTGTTGCTTGGGCGAAGAGAAGTGGTCGGCGCGAAAACAGCTGATATGAGATACATGAGCAGCTTCATCTTGAAAACTTCTCCGTGCGTCGTCATGGCCTGCAGAGAATCTGCCAGTACAGACGTGTTCGGCATTGCCTCCAACCCAGGAAACAAACGGGCGAACAGCTCTTCCTCAATCTCATTATTAACCTCATACGGGACTTTGATATGTCCCTGAGGCACACCCAAAGTACAGAACACGGATTCCTCGTTCAATGGGAGTCTTCCCCGTCCCGGGATCACGAATTCCCTGGAGGCGGGATCGTATATCTCACCAAGCCAATCGCATACCAGGTTGACAAGGTTCGTGCACCGGACATCCATCAGAACCTGCATACCCATCTCAGCAGCAGCTCCCTTTTGATCGTCACTGAATTTGTCAATCAGCACGGTCAGACGTTCCTGGGAGGCTCTGTTGCGAATACGTTTCTTCTTTTGCAAAAAAACAAACACAAAAGTGTTGAGCTGTTGCCATGTTTTTGCAATGCTACGAAAATTTAGTTCATGATGGACGACTATAAAAAAGATATAGGTGCCAGCAAATAACATAAATCAGGAGGGAGGGGGCGGGTGTGCAGACAGTTACCTCATCGCCCTCTTTTCTCCGTCCAGTTGCCCGGTTATGTTGAGGTGGATCCATGAAATTGTCATCATCACTTTGATGATCGCCGCGAGCCATTCTGCTGATGTAGGAACAGACCAAATTGTTAATGGCGAAAATGTAAAGTGCAATGGGTAAGCAGTTGCCACCCAACAGAAAAAAATGTTAACTATTTGAATGCAAATGTGGTTGCCATACTATGCAGCCAATTTGCCACATTGCCATATCTGTGTTGTGGCAACAGACATTGTGTTCACAAACTGTATTGCAACATGATTATACAAAAATCCAAGTGGCAAACACGCCCACTCAATGTGCACATTATTTCCGTCCAGTGCTACCGATTGTGGCAACTATCAAAAGTATGGAAACTGTCGCAAAATAATTCAGAAAAAAAAACAAGTCTCACAAATGAAAAAAGAATGTTTGAGGTTACTATTATGTAAATTCAGCAAAAAAACAGTTTGCCTCGTTTAAAAAAGCGTGTATGTGGCAACTATCTCATTCATTCAGAAAATTTTAGTTGCCCCCCCTTGTGTGTGAGCTTGAACACATTTGTGGCAACTATGACAGTCAGTTTCAGAAAATATGTTGCCACAGAAGAGAACACATTTGTGGCAACTGCCACATTTGTTCATGTAGTTTAGTTGCCACACACCTGTTCACGTTCGGTCATACTGCCATAGTTGCCACATTCAGAAAGCATATTTTCTCTGGTTACTTATCGTACAAGTTCAGCAGAATTAAAATTTCCCATATGGGAAGAGCATGCGTGTGGCAACTGCCACAGGAGTTCAATGAAATTAGTTGCCACCTCGTTTTGGGGTGGCAACTATGACAGTCATTTTCGGAAATCTGTTGCCCACATGGGAGAACACATTTGTGGCAACTACCACGTTTATTCAGGTAGTTTAGTTGCCGCACATTTGTTCACGTTCAAAAAATCGTACTACCAATTTCGCCACAGTCTGCATTTTCAGCCCCCCAAACTAGACTAGATCTAGGTTTCAACGGCAACTGATTCAACCTCAAAAATCACCCTTACAATTCACGCGCGAAATGGCTGCAACCACAAATTTCGAACCAACCCCGCACCAAAATCAACCCGGCGGACACTCTCAAAATCCAAATGCAAGACTAATGTGTTGCCTACGAGCAGGCATAGCCTCACCGACGATGCCGCCGCAGCGGCGGCGACGAAACTGCCCACTCCTCCGAAGCAACGGCAGGCACACAACTATGGTGCACCGCCAAATCGCCGGAATTTCTAGGAATGGATCTAGAAATCGAATAGGGAGGAAAGAGGGGAACAAAATCAGGGAGGGTGCGCGATAGATGAAGCGAGCATTACCTTCGACCCGCACGCGTTCCAGCGACGCCGCTCCGCTCCCGACGAGCGCCACCAACGCCCGCAAACACCGTCGACTGTCCCGCCTCCGCCGTCGCCTTCTCGCCTCGCCGTCTCCTCCAGTGGACTGCAATGCGAGTGGGTTGTGCCAGTAAATGCGACGTGAGGGAGAGTGAATGGAACCGTGAAGGAAATGGTGGAGGGGTGTGCGACGTCTTTTACGTCAACTGCGGTCGGAACGTGGCGTGCGGGCGCATGGCAGTTCCACCGCACGCCTCTCAGTGGCAACCGCTGACCCCGGGATGGCAACTACCGTGCGGGCGAACCCACTCGCACACCGCACACTAAAATCGTCCTACGTGGCGCCGAAAACCAACCCTTTTCCTCCAATATTCGTGCAAAACTAAACCAACGGCGATGCTTGCGTGTGTTCAGATATCACAAGTTATTATGGCAAAACACAAAAATTGCGTTTGCAGTACAATGAATTTGCCACATTATACTGACTGTAACATGGCAACAGACATGCTGTGGTCAGACAAAAAACTTGCCACATGGAAAGCATATGTATGGCATCTGACACAATTGATGTGCAAATTGGTTGCCATGTTATGCAGCCAATTTGCCACATTGTCCTGTCTATAGTATGGCAACAGACACAGTGTGTTCACATTCTATTTGCCACAAGAATATACTATCCATGTGGCAACAGGCACAGTTGATGTGCAGATTAGTTGCCGTCCAGTGCAGTTGGTTGCTGAAACTGTAGTGACTACCGATTTACTACACTTTACCATTCATACAGTGTGGCAACTATCACAATCATTCAGGAAAATTAGTTGCCACAACGAAAAAGCATGTTTGTGGCTACTATCACAGTAATTCAGGAAATTAGTTACCCACATGGAAAAGCGTGTGTGTGGCAACTATCACAGTCTTTCAATAAATTAGTTGCCGCATGGGAAAGCTTGTTTGTGGCAACTATCACAGTAATTTTAGTAAGTTAGTTGCCGCATGGGAAAGCTTGTTTGTGGCAACTATCACAGTAATTTTAGTAAGTTAGTTGCCGCATGGGAAAGCATGTTTGTGGCAACTATCACAGTCATTCAGGAAGTTAGTTGCCATACAGTCATGATAGTTAATCAAACTACCACGTTTGCCTCATGTTGCAGTTTGAAAAACAACTAACTAGATCTAGGGTTCGAAGGCAACTACAATGACTTCAAATTCAACCTCAAAATTCTCCCCGAACTGATTACAAACACCAATTTAAACCAATGCGCAACTAACAGACCGGAAGACACCTGCCCAATCCCAAGGCACAACCAGTGTGTGCCTCCGGACAGGCAGAACCACACCGACGAGGCCGCCGCGGCGGCGGCGATGAAACTGCCCAGTGCCTTCGAAAACGGCTAGCACAGGACTCCGCCACCGGCGGGAACGCCGACGCATCGCCAAATCGCCTGAATCTCTATGAATCTTGAGCGAGGAATCGAATAGGGAGGGAAGGGGGGAAAATGCAGGAAAGGATTGTGAGAGTTGGAGCGAGCATTACCTTCAATCTGCAGGTGCTCCGGTCCGGCGAGCACCACCGACGGCCGCGAACACCGTCGATTCTTCCGCCTCCGCCGTCGCCTTCTCCCCTCGTCTTCTCCTCCAATGGTTTGAAATGCAAAGTGGGTTGTGCGAGTAACTGCGGGGGTGAGTAAATGGAACCATGAGGGAGAGAGGGGTGAAGTGCGTGACGTGTTTGACGTCAACCACGGTCGGAGCATGGCGTGCGGGCGCATAGCAGTTCCACCGCACGCCCCCGAGTGGCAACCGCTGACCGCGGGAGGGCAACCAACGTGCGGGCGAACTGTCTCACACACCACACACGCGCCTTGTCCTACGTGGCACAGAAAAACGACCAGATTGTGCCAAGATTCGTGCATAAAGTACTCGACGGTGATGGATGCGTGTGGTCGAGATGGTGAACGCCCACATGTGTGGGCGTTAACATTTCCGTTTAAATACAGCGCTGCCAAATTAGGTCCAGCCGATGACTACACAGCAGCAACTACTTCAGACATTGGCTGGAGAAATGCTTATCTTTTTATTCTTCGACGACGTAAAAAGAAATGACAACACAGCACCACCAACAGTAGACTCTCACCCAACTAATATACTAGAACTAGATCAACCAAGCATCAGTTTTAAAAAGCTCGGTTTAAGATACTTCAACGACGTAAAATCTCAGTAGCATCTCCTTGTAACATCATATGCTCAGCTGACAAATGATTCACATGCAACTCCTCTACATTATATCACACCAACACACAGAGCTGCATCTCTAGATGAGGAACAAAAAAACATTGATGGCATGCTAGGCATCAGTTTTAAAAAGCTCAATTTTAGATCATCAAAGACTGGAAAGGCGTCAGCGGTCTAAATGTTTCACATCCTCTGCCCAGCACAACATCATCATCGGCACGGAAATTCCCTAAACAGTCAGCTATCCACAAAAACATAGTGACCCACATCACCAACGAGCTACTGTGAGCATGCAAGGACCATATACTATGCAGAGCTACTAAGCAAATGGGATCGGGCGGAAGGGCAAAGAGAGGGAGGTGGCTACCTACTCCACAGGGGAACTTCCTGGTGGTGATGTTGAGCAGCATCCTGACGGGGCCCTTGACTTTGAGCTGCTTCTCCTTGGCGCCCTTCACCAGATCCGAGGTCACTATTCAACACACGCACGCACAAACGCATCAGATCGGAGACGCACAAATCCAGCCAAATTACAAAAGAAAAAAGAACATCTATTGCGGTGGCGACGCAGTAAATGAGGCAGGCAGAGCAGAGCACAAGACCTTCTGTGGCACGCCGTCATGGTCAGACTGGACGATGCCCTCCTCGTCGAGCTCGAGGTCGGACTCGACTATGTCCTCGTCGAGCTTGGGGGTGGGGTCGCGCATGTCCTGGTCGTCCTCCTTGTCCTCCTCTTCATCGTCGATGTCGTCCTCCTTGTCCTCCTCTTCCTCGTCGATGTCGTCCATGGAGGTCGCTTGCGCTTCCAAATCCAACACAGTAAAATTAACCAAAAAACACATGGTCCTAGATAGTATAAAATTAACCTAAAACAAACTAATACACGAAATTAGTTCAGGAAAATGGATACAAGCTGTAACGCCCTCGATGCGGCTATATCTCCCACGTGTCGAAGCACGACTTAGAGGCATAACCACTTTGAAAGCAATGTCGCAAGTGAGGTAATCTTCACACAACCCATGTACATAAGGGAAAGAGATACATAGTTGGCTTACAGTCGCTACTTCACACAATACATAAATAAACATCCATCATCCAGATTACACTCAAGGTCCGACTACGGAACCAAAATAAAAGAAGACTACCCCAAAAGCTACACAGATCCCCAATCGTCCCAACTGGGCTCCACTACTGATCGTCTGGAAACGAAACATAGTAACGACCACGTTCCTCGTCGAACTCCCACTTGAGCTCGGTTGCGTCATCTGCACTGGCATCATTGGCACCTGCAACTGTTTTGGTAGAATCTGTGAGCCACGGGGACTCAGCAATCTCACACCCGCGAGATCAAGACTATTTAAGCTTAAGGGAAGGGTGGTGTAATGAGGTGGAGCTGCAGCAAGCGACTAGCATATATGGTGGCTAACATACGCAAGAGAGAGCGAGAAGAGAAGCAAGGCACGGTCGTGAAGCTAGTAGCGATCAAGAAGTGATCCTAGAGCAACCTACGTCAAACATAACTCTAACACCATGTTCACTTCCCGGACTCCGCCGCGAAGAGACCATCACGGTTACACACGCGGTTGATGTATTTTAATTAAGGTCAACTTCGGGTTTTCTACAACCGGACATTAACAAATTCCCATCTGCCTCATAACCGTGGGCACGGCTTTCGAAAGATAATACCCTGCAGGGGTGTCCCAACTTAGCCCATCATAAGCTCTCACGGTCAACGAAGGATAAACCTTCTCCCGGGAAGACCCGATCAGTCTCGGAATCCCGGTTCGCATGACATTTCGACAATGGTAAAACAAGACCAGCAAAGCCACCCGATTGTGCCGACAAATCCCGATAGGAGCTGCACATATCTCATTCTCAGGGCACATCCGGATGAGCAGTACATACGGCAACCGAAGATACCCCAAGTTGCCTCAGGGCGGCACCGCAAGTGGCTCTAGTTTGGACCAACACTTAGAGCAGCATTGGCCCGGGGGGGTTAAATAAAGATGACCCTCGGGCTCGCGAAAACCCAAGGGAAAAAGGCTTAGGTGGCAAATGATAAAACCAAGTTTGGGCCTTGCTGGAGGTGTTTTATTCAAAGCGAACTGTCAAGGGGGTCCCATAAATCACCCAACCGCGTAAGGAACGCAAAATCAATGAACATAACACCAGTATGACGGAAACTAGGGTGGCAAGAGTGGAACAAAACACCAGGCATAAGGCCGAGCCTTCCACCCTTTACCAAGTATATAAGGTGCATTAAATAAACAGGAGATATTGTGATATCCCAAAATATACATGTTCCAACAAGGAACAAACTTCATCTTCACCTGAAACTAGGAACGCTATAAGAGGGGCTGAGCAAAAGCGGTGACATAGCCAAACAACGGTTTGCTAGGAAAGGGTGGTTAGAGGTTTGACATGGCAATATGGGTGGCATGATATAGCAAGTGGTAGGTAACGTAGCATAGGCATAGCAAAAGAGCGAGCATCTAGCAAGCAAAGATAGAAGTGATTTCGAGGGTATGGTCATCTTGCCTGCAAGGTTCTCAGAGTTGTCGAAGGCTTGATCCTCGTAGGCGTTCTCAACAGGTTCCTCATTCACGTACTCGTCTCCCGGCTCTACCCAAAGCAAGAACACAAGCAATGGAACCACAATCAAACATGGAGCAATGCACAAGCAATATGATGCCAAACATGACATGATATGCAAGATGTGATATGCAATGCATATGTGTGCTCCGGAAGGAAAAGGATGAACAAGGCATCAACTTGGCAAACCAAGTATGCCGCTGGAAAGGTGAGATGATTTCGGTTGAAATCGATATGAAGATCACCGGAAACGGATGCACGGTTTGCAAATGGCAAGCAAAACAATAATGGCACAAATCTGCGATTAACAGCACGATGCTACTTAGCATGCAACAACAAACTATGCTACAGCACCCGAACATACAAACAAAACATATGGCAGTGATCTACAGGAGATGCTTAACAAAAGTGGAACACTGAGCTACAGCTAAATCACATCACAGGAGGTTCAAACAAGCATGGTGAAAGTGCAAAAAATATCAGGTTGGGCATGCCATAAACAGCATCACGAAGCAATGTTCAGAGCAAGTTATCAACAAGCTACAGGAACTTATAATAGCAAAAAAAGACATGGAAGGAATTTGCTCAGAGCATAGATCAAAAGTCCCTTACTGAACATAAGCCAAAAAGGACCATAAGAAATGATGGTACCCATGTAAACATAGCAAGTTTCATTACAGATCTCAGACTTAGCAGAAAAACTGGACATGGCAAAAACAGATAACAAGTAGGCATGTTCGTGAGCTCTATGCACTCACTACAGAGCATTTCATGATAAACTAAGCATACATCCATCAAGAAGACATGACATAGAAGCTATACATGGCAAGAACAACATCATAGCAAACAAGGATCAACTACAACAACCTTGTAAAAATTGAATATCATGTAAACAATCTGCCAGGAAACATTTTGTAGCAAAAATACAGCACGAAAATGACATGCTAGACTACTCCATAATTGCCAACAAAGGCATGGATGGATAGAGCACATCCATATGTTCAAAACACCCTTACTAATCATGCTCAAAATGGGCATAGATCTCTCTGTAACAACATGAACACATGGCATAAAAATAACAGCAGGACATGACTTAGTGAAATTACTAAGTCCCTGAAATCAGCAACATTAAGATGCCTAGTTTGCATGCTTGTGCTAATCATCACAGAGATCACAAAAATACATGGCAAGCACCTCTGTAAAGATGGCATGGCATAGAACAAAACACATGTAGAGCTCATGCCCATAAGATGCACACAATAAATGTAGCAAAAATGACAAGACAACATCATGAAGTAAAATGACATGTTTATGAACTTGCTCAAATGAAGAAACTAATGCAACCACTGGGTTGGTGGCATTTTTCTACCCCAAAAACATATATAATATGTTGGGGTTTCTGTAGAAAATCATACACAAGTGCATTAAGTTAAAACCTGCCTAAAATGGCTATTGACAGAATTGGCAGTATTCCCGAAATGAAATGTCCAGATTTGGATTTGCCTGAAATGGAAAGCGAGGACTTTTTAGAAATGGAATGTGCGGGGTAATAAGAACAAAATACAAAAAAAAGAGGGAGATGTGTGCGTGTTTGTATGACAGTGGGTCAATGCGGGTGTGTGTATGACAATGGGGCCGAGACGTCAGTGCCCCAAGAGAAATTAAAAGACCGAAGATAAAAATGTAGCAAAAATGACAAGACAACATCATGAAGTAAAATGACATGTTTATGAACTTGCTCAAATGCAGAAACTAATGCAACCACTGGGTTGGTGGGATTTTTCTACCCCACAAACATATATAATATGTTGGGGTTTCTGTAGAAAATCATACACAAGTGCATTAAGTTAAAACCTGCCTAAAATGGCTATTGACAGAACTGGCAGTATTCCCGAAATGAAATGTCCAGATTTGGATTTGCCTGAAATGGAAAGGGAGGACTTTCTAGAAATGGAATGCGCGGGGTAATAAGAACAAAATACAAAAAAAGAGGGAGATGTGTGCGTGTTTGTATGACAGTGGGTCAATGCGGGTGTGTGTATGACAGTGGGGCCGAGACGTCAGTGCCCCAAGAGAAATTAAAAGACCGAAGATAAAAATGTGGAGGCTGGGATTCGAACCCTGCACTCCTGGGTGGAATAGCAAGACCACAACCACTACGCTGCTGCTTCTGTTGTTACAAGAAGCGGTCGCTGGGCTACTTGTCCTAATGATAGGCGGGGGCTGCTGGTGCGAGAACGGCGCTGCTGCCAGCGAACACGACGGCGACCACCAGAGCAGAGGGTCACCGGCAGGTGTGCGCAATTCGAAGGCGGGGCCAGGGTGTGCATGCGGAGCGGCTGTGGAAGGCGCGTGCTTGCGGTACCCGAGCACGAGCTCGTGCTTGCCTCGGGCGCAGTACAGAACGGCGAGCGAGCGAGCGACGCGAGCAGGCAGGGTGTGCGCGCGGGTGCAGATGCAAGCGGGGCTACGGGCGCGGCGAGCCAGCGAGCGCGAGCATGTGGGAACAGGGGAGAGCGCGCGTGCACGTGCAGCAGCAAAACATGCGCAACTAAAACTATAGAGATCGCCGGAGCACCGAGAGCACGGGAATGATTAAATCGAAGCAGCGCCTACGGTGATCAATTGACTACAGGAAGGAGCAGGGAGGAAGTTGGGTATACCTCCTTACCCAAGGACAAGAACACGGCGATGGAGTCGAGCCTGTGGCGACGCGGACGAGCTCTGAACCTGGCGGGGCTGCTGTCCGCGAAGCAGGGGAGGACGAGGACGACGGGGAGGTAGCCGAACTTGGCGATCCCAGGCGAGGAAGAGGACGGCAGGGACATAGTCGACGTCGTGGAGGAAGATGGATGTACTTGGCGAGGCGGAGGTGGCCGGAGTGCACGTCGGCGATGGCTATCCCGAGCTCGAGCTGAAGCTTGGTCGGTTCATGGCGGCCAGGTCGACGGCGACGCGCATGGAGCTAACCTAGGCGGCGGCGAGGCAGGTAGAGGAGGGGGATCGGTCGAGGAGGAACCCTAGGGCGCGACAGACATGTAATATAGGGCTAGCGACGCTTCTTCAGCCGTCAAATCGACCGGACGTCGACGTGGCGCGTCTGGATGCGCTGCCGTACAGGAGCTTGAAGACCCTCCTGTACGCGTGGGCTGACTGGGCTGCGGTAGGAGCGGCTGCTGTGCTCTGCTAGGCTGTAGGTGAGGGGAAGGCCCAGGTAAGGAGAGGTAAGTCCCCCTTCTCATTTCTTTCCAGTTTCTGATTATTTAATTAACCAGCTGAAGAAATGAAAAAGGCCAGTGGACTAGAAAAGGCATTCGGTAAATATGAAAATATTCCCAAGCTCCTGGGATTAAGCAAAAAATTGCAAAAATGGCTTGGGCATTTTTAGAGGAAGAAAAATATTCCAAGGTTGAATTAGGTTCAAACTTGAAGCATTTTTGACCCCAACCAAACCAACTCCAAAATGGGTGTAACTTGGCAGAGAGGTAACTGACATGGTGATAGAATATTGAGGGAAAGTTGAACATTAATGGAGGAGGGTAAAATGGAACTTGCAAGGAAAAGAAAGAGAAGGAGAGGTGGTGATGCATGGATCACACATAGAACATGCAACAACATATCATGCATGCATATCATGGAAATGCAAGTAGACCTAAGCACAACACAACATTGATATGCACATGATGCAAACATATGATGGCTAAAAGGAATATAACAAGAAGCAAAAATGCAATATGACAAGGTAAGCATGGCAATGAAATGAGTAGAACAACATAACAAAACAAAATGAGACCAAACGATCGAACCCCGAATGGAATTGGATGGAGACAAACATTGATATATTTCCAAATATGGAAGTTTTACATCTGGGGTGTTACAACTCTCCTCCACTACAAGAGGATCTCGTCCCGAGATCTAGGACTAAAAGAACTCCAGATATTCGGAACGGAGGTGATCCTCGCATTCCCAGGTGGCTTCTCGGTCGGAATGGTGTGACCACTTCACATTCAGGAATATGATTGACTTGTTGCGAGTCTTGCGCTCGGTTTCTTCAAGAATAGCAACGGGGTGCTCATGATAAGAGAGATCTTCTTGGAGGTCAATTTCTTCAAAGTTGATAGTGCGCTCAGGAGTCTTGAAGCACTTGCGAAGCTGTGACACGTGAAACACATCGTGCACGTTTGCAAAATTGGACGGAAGCTCAAGATGATAGGCGAGATCGCCTCTTTTGCCAATGATCTTGAAAGGACCCACGTATCTAGGGGCAAGCTTCCCTTTGATACCGAAGCGACGAGTGCCTTTCATTGGAGAGACGCGGAGGTAGACATGGTCTCCGATTTCAAAAGCCACATCACGGTGCTTGTCATCATAATAACTCTTCTGGCGCGATTGCGCGGCTTTGAGATTCTCACGAATGACTTTGCACATTTCTTCGGCTTCTGTGATCAAGTCGTTGCCAAGAAGTTGGTGTTCACCTATCTCGGACCAATTGAGAGGAGTACGGCACTTTCTGCCATAGAGAATTTCGAATGGGGCCTTGCCCGAACTCGCTTGGAAGCTGTTGTTGTAGGAGAACTCGGCATATGGAAGACAATCTTCCCACTTCATGCCAAAGGAAATGACACAAGCCCTGAGCATATCTTCAAGGATTTGATTGACTCGCTCGACTTGGCCACTAGTTTGAGGATGGAAAGCTGTGCTGAAACGGATGTTGGTGCCCATGGCCTTCTGAAAGGAGTCCCAGAACTTAGAAGTGAAGATGCTTCCACGATCTGAAGAGATCAACTGCGGAATGCCGTGCAAGGAGACAATTCTGGAGGTGTATAGCTCTGCCAACTGAGCTGCTGTGATAGATTCTTTGATAGGAAGGAAATGAGCCACTTTTGTAAGCTTGTCAATGACAACAAAGATAGCATCATTTCCACGCTTGGACTTAGGAAATCCAGTCACGAAGTCCATCTCGATATGATCAAACTTCCATTTCGGAATAGCAAGAGGTTGGAGGAGACCAGCTGGTCGTTGGTGTTCTGCTTTCACCCTTCTGCAGACATCACATTCATTCACGAATTGAGCAATTTCTCGCTTCATTCGAGTCCACCAATACGACTGCTTGAGGTCATGGTACATCTTCGTACTTCCAGGATGAATGGATAGGAGGGAATTGTGTGCCTCATTCATGATGACTTTTCTCAGATCGCCTTTGGGAACCACAATTCGATCCTCCAAGAAGAGAGTATCTTTGTCATCCAAGCGATATCACTTGTATTTGGGAATGCCCTTGTCGATACCACGTTTCACCTTCTTCACCATGGTATCCAGGAGTTTTGCCTCACGAATTTGGTCTTCCAAAGTATGAGAGACTATGAGGTTGGCAAGAAAGCCTTGAGGAACAACTTGAAGATTCAGCTTGCGGAAAGCTTCACAAAGATCCAGTTGGAAGGGCTTGAGAATTAAGCTGTTGCAATAAGCCTTTCTGCTCAAAGCATCTGCAATCACATTCGCCTTGCCAGGAGTATATTCAATACTTGGATTGTACTCTTGAATCATTTCAACCCATCGAGCTTGCCTGAGGTTGAGGTTGGGTTGAGTGAAGATATACTTGAGACTCTTGTGATCGGTGAAAATGTCCACTTTCCTTCCCAACAAGAGATGTCTCCATGTTATCAATGCAAGGACAACTACCGCCAACTCAATATCGTGAGTGGGGTAGTTCTTTTCGTTGGGCTTCAACTGACGAGAGGTATAGGCCACAACTTTCTTCTCTTGCATTAACACAGCACCGAGACCTTGAAGAGAAGCATCACAGAAAACTTCGAATGGTTTGGACTCATCAGGAGGAGTTAAGACAGGAGCTGTAACTAGCTTCTCTTTGAGGGTGTTGAAAGCAACGTCACACTCAGGCGTCCAGACATACTAGACATGCTTCTGGAGGAGGTTGGAAAGAGGCTTTGCAATCTTAGAGAAATTCTCAACGAATCTTCATCAATAGCTTGCAAGTCCAAGAAAACTGCGAAGCTTCTTGACATTCTGAGGGGGTTCCCAATTCACAATTGAAGACACCTTCTCGGGATTAACAGCGATGCCCTTGGCAGAGATGATGTGACCAAGATAAAGAACTTCATCAAGCCAGAACTCACATTTGGAAAACTTCGCATAGAATTGATGCTCTCTGAGCTTGTCGAGCACCAATCGCAAATGTTTGGCATGATCATGCTTATTCTTGGAGAAGACCAAAATATCATCGAGATACACCAAGACGAACTCATTGGTGTAGGGGTTGAAGATGAAGTTCATCATTCGAGAGAATGTTGGAGGAGCATTGACAAGACCGAAAGACATGACAGTATATTCATAAGAACCATAGCTTGTTCTGAATGCTGTCTTGGGAATATCTTGTTCACGAATGCGAATCTGATGATAACCCATACGAAGGTCAAGCTTGGAGAAAACTTTAGCACCTTTGAGTTGCTCGAAAAGCTCATTGATGTTGGGATGTGGATACTTGTTCTTGATTGTCTTCTTGTTCAATGGACGGTAATCGACGCAAAGTCGGTCCGTGCCATCCTTCTTCTGGACAAAAAGAACTCCACATCCCCATGGAGATGAACTCGGTCTGATCAAACCCAGATGCTCTTATTCATCGAGCTGCTTCTTCAATTCCTTCAGTTCTTCAGGTCCAAGCTTGTAAGGACACTTGCAAACGGGTTCAGTGCTGGGCTCAAGATCGATAACGAACTCGACTGGCCGATGAGGAGGCATACCCAGAAGCTCTTCTGGAAAGACATCTTGGTACTCACAAATGACTGGAATTTGAGAAATAGCATCCAACTCGCCCTTCTCATTGAGAGAAAACAACCGAATGGTTTCATCACGAGCGGCATAGATGATAACATCCTCAGAAGAGTGTGTCAATTGAATTTCCCTGGCAGCATAATCAAGCTGAGCCTTGTGCTTAGAAAGCCAGTCCATCCCAAGAATTAGATCGATGTCCGAGTCACCAAGGACAATTGGAGAAGACAGAAATCTATAGTCGCCCATCTTGATACCGATATTCGGAACCAAAACTCGAGAAGTCATTTGCTTGCCCAGGGACACAATCTTCAACGGAATAGGAATCTTTTCTGTCACAAACTCATGCTTGGCAACAAAAGGTCTCGAAATGAAAGAAAGCGATGCACCAGTATCAAATAAGACTTTTGCAGGAATATCATTAACTGAGAGATTACCCATTATCACATCCGAAGAATCCTCTGCCTGAGCTGCATTCATCATGTTCACCTTTGCATGCTTTGGATTATGCTTGACCACTGCATTTCTTGAAGATCTCACAGGAGGAGGAGGCGGAAGGCGCCTTTGGTTGAAGCACTTGTTCGCGTAGTGACCTTTCTGCTGACACTTGTTACAAGTCACCTCAGAGAGCGGACGATGATAAGGAGCATTTGACCTTGGAGCTTGAGAATTTGACTTGTTCTGATAGACTGGGTTGGGTGGGTGGGAAGATCCACGACCACCTGAGTTCTTCTGCTGGTAAGGCTGACGAAATGGAGGAGGAGGAAGGTAGAACTTTTGCTGCTTAGCTGCCACATGTGAGGAAGAAGAAGACTGAACTGCATCCCTGATTCTCTTCTTAGAAGCCTCACACTTGAGCTGAGCACCTTCTTGCTTGAGAGCCATATTGTAGAATTGATCAAACTGAGTAGGCTCAACAAGAACGAGAGCTAACTACAGATCCTCTCTAAGGCCACCTCTGAATTGATAGATCATACTCTTTTCATCAGGAACGTCTTGTTTAGCGAAGCGAGCAAGTTTCTGAAACTGCTTGTTGTATTCGTACACTGACATGTTGCCTTGCTTGAGATTGCAGAACTCCTCACGCTTGCTCTCAACAACACTGGTAGGAATGTGGTGAGCTTTAAAGTCCCGACAGAAATCAGTCCAAGTAATCACTCGACCTCCTCTGGAATCCTTGTATTGCTGGAACCAATCAGCTGCTTGATCTTTGAGCTGAAAAGAAGCGAACTTGACGTAGTCCTCAGGCCTGACATTGCTGCATTTGAAATGCTTGTTGATATCCACGAGCCAATCGTCGGCGTCTGTGGCCTCGGCACAGTAGCTGAAAGACTTTGGCTGATTTGCAAGGAACTGGTTGAGGGTAGGAAACTGAGGCTGATGGTTGAACTGCCCTTGACCTTGATTCCCTTGGTTGCCTTGGCCTTAGTTGCGCTCTTGCATCAGCTGAATCAACAACTGAGCGTTGGCGTTTGTGGTTGCCATCAAAGTTTGCCATGCCTCCGGAGGCGGAGGTGGAGGGTTCGCCTGACTCCCATCATTGCGTTCCGGATTCTGACGCGTTGGCGGAGCCATCCTGAAGAGGATGACATCCGTTAGCATCTTGATAGACAGATAGACAAGTTGAATCAACGGATAGAAATTGCAACATATAGTCTTCACAATAGACATTCGAACAAGGATGGATGAATGAATTCCAAAGTAAACATCACGTCCATTAAGGTGAGAAGCCACTTGATAAGAGATTGAAGAATGAAATAAACAAGGTACAACTGGAACAAATAAGTGGTAAGGATTACCCAATCACAAACCAAATATCTGCGGGAAGAAGTGCTAGAGCTACTTGAATCCCACCTATAAACTCCCGAAACTTTCCGGTTATGCAATCAGGTGTTGGGGATACAGGGGAAGCAATATATCTCACCCAAACTAACAATCCCTACATCCAGCTATATCCATCCGTCAACACATAACCAAGAAACCTTCGGATATCGTGTACCTCAACCTTCGGAAAGCATCCGTTATACGAGTTATGGCAATACTCCCGAACTCCCCAGTACTGGGTGACGTCGAGGTTTTCTCACCAACAACTGCATAAAAGAGATTTTCGATGTCGGCAAAACTCAGGTATTCCAGAACTACAACGATAAAATTGTGACGACAACACCTCGGAGCTCAACTCCCCGGGACACTGCCACAACCCCTAATTGTCAGGAGGCACCAAGAACAATGTTCTCGTCACAAAACCATCGGAACGATTCCAAGATACCCGCGTGATCCTAAAAAAAATTTAGTGAAATTTGAGGAGAGGAGAGTCAAAACTTCTACGTCAGGAGACCTCACCAGAGCGACGAAGGGACTGAGGAGTAAAAAGAATCCTACTCTCCGATATATATAATCCTAAGACACAAAACATTTTTTTTTGTTCTAGACTCAACAACGCCAGCAAACAATCAAGCAGGGGGCTCCTAAGTCGGGGATGGCTCTGATTACCAACTTGTAACGCCCTCGATGCGGCTATATCGCCCACGTGTCGAAGCACGACTTAGAGGCATAACCGCATTGAAAGCAATGTCGCAAGTGAGGTAATCTTCACACAACCCATGTAATACATAAGGTAAAGAGATACATAGTTGGCTTACAGTCGCCACTTCACACAATACATAAATAAACATCCATCATCCAGATTACACTCAAGGTCCGACTACGGAACCAAAATAAAAGAAGACTACCCCAACAGCTAC
Organism: Triticum dicoccoides; assembly: GCF_002162155.2. Taxonomy (NCBI): domain Eukaryota; kingdom Viridiplantae; phylum Streptophyta; class Magnoliopsida; order Poales; family Poaceae; genus Triticum; species Triticum dicoccoides. The sequence goes on along the minus strand of NC_041383.1, from coordinate 148,697,611 downwards.
ACAGATCCCTGATCGTCCCAACTGGGCTCCACTACTGATGGTCTAGAAACGAAACATAGTAACGACCACGTTCCTCGTCGAACTCCCACTTGAGCTCGGTTGCGTCATCTGCACTGGCATCATTGGCACCTGCAACTGTTTTGGTAGAATCTGTGAGCCACGGGGACTCAGCCATCTCACACCCGCGAGATCAAGACTATTTAAGCTTAAGGGAAGGGTGGGGTAATGAGGTGGAGCTGCAGCAAGTGACTAGCATATATGGTGGCTAACATACGCAAGAGAGAGAGAGAAGAGAAGCAAGGCACGGTCGTGAAGCTAGTAGCGATCAAGAAGTGATCCTAGAGCAACCTACGTCAAACATAACTCCAACACCGTGTTCACTTCCCGGACTCCGCCGCGAAGAGACCATCATGGTTACACACGCGGTTGATGTGTTTTAATTAAGGTCAACATCGGGTTTTCTACAACCGAACATTAACAAATTCCCATCTGCCTCATAACCGCGGGCACGGCTTTCGAAAGATAATGGGTCATTTGCATTTCTGTCCCTAACTCGAACCACCTAATCAGATATACCCCTAATTTGAAACCCTGCTCAAATTTGCCCCTCCGCCGTTAGGTGCCCTTACAGAAATGCCCTTCTGCGTCGTTACCGTCCGGTCAAACAACTTTGAACGTCCTGAAAAAAATAGCAAAAAAATTTTAAAAAATCTAAAATTTGTGAGTTTGAAGATACTCATGTGCACAAGGTGCATGCAAATTTTCGTGCTATTTTGGAATTCCAGGAGCTCGTGGCGAGGAAAAACATTTCATATGCACACTTGTGAACAATAAATTTGAAATAAAATAGCAAGAAAATTCAAAAAAATATGAAAAATTTTGGCATCAAAGAGGCTTGGGTGCACAAGGTGCTTGCAAGTTTTTGTGATCAAATGATATGCGAGGAGCTCTAGCAAGAAAAAACAAAATAGTCATTTTTTCCCAAGTTTTTTCTCGAGCCAAATTTTGTTTTTTTTCTCCACAAGCCCCTCCAATGTCCAAACACAACAAAAATTTGCACGCAGCTTGTAGACTATAGCCTCTTTGATGTCAAAAAAATTCATATTTTTTTCAATTTTCTTGCTATTTTTTTGAATTTACTGTTCATAGGCTTACATATTTATTATTTTTCCTTTGACACGAGCTCCTGGAATGCCCAAACATCATGAAAATTTGCACGCACCTTGCGAACCTGAGTATCTTTGATCTCACAAATTTTCAGATTTTTTAGAACTTTTTTGCTATTTTTTTCAGGATGGTCAATGCCCTTTGACCATCTTTGACCAGCTTTGACTGGACGGTAACGGCACAGAAGGGCATTTCTGTAAGTGCACCTAACGGCGGAGGGGCAAATTTGAGCAGGCTTTGAAATTAGGGGTAAATCTGAGAGTGGGCGCAAATTAGGGGCATAGATGTAAATGTCCCAAAGATAATACCCTGCAGGGGTGTCCCAACTTAGCCCATCATAAGCTCTCACGGTCAACGAAGGATAAACCTTCTCCCGGGAAGACCCGATCAGTCTCGGAATCCCGGTTCGCATGACATTTCTACAATGGTAAAACAAGACCAGCAAAGCCGCCCGATTGTGCCGACAAATCCCGATAGGAGCTGCACATATCTCGTTCTCAGGGCACATCCGGATTAGCAGTACATACGGCAACCGAAGATACCCCAAGTTGCCTCAGGGCGGCACCGCCAAGTGGCTCTAGTTTGGACCAACACTCAGAGGAGCATTGGCCCGGGGGGGTTAAATAAAGATGACCCTCGGGCTCGCGAAAACCCAAGGGAAAAAGGCTTAGGTGGCAAATGGTAAAACCAAGTTTGGGCCTTGCTGGAGGACTTTTATTCAAAGCGAACTGTCAAGGGGGTCCCATAAATCACCCAACCGCGTAAGGAACGCAAAATCAAGGAACATAACACCGGTATGACGGAAACTAGGGTGGCAAGAGTGGAACAAAACACCAGGCATAAGGCCAAGCCTTCCACCCTTTACCAAGTATATAAGGTGCATTAATTAAACAGGATATATTGTGATATCCCAAAATATACATGTTCCAACAAGGAACAAACTTCATCTTCACCTGCAACTAGCAACGCTATAAGAGGGGCTGAGCAAAAGCGGTGACATAGCCAAACAACGGTTTGCTAGGAAAGGGTGGTTAGAGGTTTGACATGGCAATATGGGTGGCATGATATAGCAAGTGGTAGGTAACGTAGCATAGGTATAGCAAAGGAGCGAGCATCTAGCAAGCAAAGATAGAAGTGATTTCGAGGGTATGGTCATCTTGCCTGCAAGGTTCTCAGAGTTGTCGAAGGCTTGATCCTCGTAGGCGTTCTCAACAGGTTCCTCGTTCGCGTACTAATCTCCTAGCTCTACCCAAAGCAAGAACACAAGCAATGGAACCACAATCAAACATGGAGCAATGCACAAGCAATATGATGCAAAACATGACATGATATGCGAGATGTGATATGCATTGCATATGTGTGCTCCGGAAGGAAAAAGATGAACAAGGCATCAACTTGGCAAACCAAGTATGCCGCTGGAAAGGTGAGATGATTTCGGTTGAAATCAATATGAAGATCACCGGAAACGGATGCACGCTTTGCAAATGGCAAGAAAAACAATAATGGCACAAATCTGCGATTAACAGCACGATGCTACTTAGCATGCAACAACAAACTATGCTACAGCACCCGAACATACAAACAAAACATATGGCAGTGATCTACAGGAGATGCTTAACAAAAGAGGAACACTGAGCTATGGCTAAATCACATCACAACAGGTTCAAACAAGCATGGTGAAAGTGCAAAAAATATCAGGTTGGGCATGCCATAAACAGCATCACGAAGCAATGTTCAGAGCAAGTTATCAACAAGCTACAGGAACATATAATAGCAAAACAAGACATGGCAGGAATCCACTCAAAGCATAGATCAAAAGTCCCTTACTAACCATAAGCCAAAAAGGACCATAAGAAATGATGGCACCCATGTAAACATAGCAAGTTTCATTACAGATCTCAGACTTAGCAGAAAAACCGGACATGGCAAAAACAGATAACAAGTAGGCATGTCCGTGAGCTCGATGCACTCACTACAGAGCATTTCATGATAAACTAAGCATACATCCATCAAGAAGACATGGCATAGAAGCTATACATGGCAAGAACAACATCATAGATACAAGGATCAACTACAACAACCTTGTAAAAATTGAATATCATGTAAACAATCTGCCAGGAAACATTTTGTAGCAAAAGTAGAGCACGAAAATGACATGCTAGACTACTCCATAATTGCCAACAAAGGCATGGATGGATAGAGCACATCCATATGTTCAAAACACCCTTACTGATCATGCTCAAAATGGGCATAGATCTCTCTGTAACAACATGAACACATGGCATAAAAATAACAGCAGGACATGACTTAGTGAAATTACTAAGTCCCTGAAATCAGCAACATTAAGATGCCTAGTTTGCATGCTTGTGCTAGTGATCATAGAGATCACAAAAATACATGGCAAGCACCTCTGTAAAGATGGCATGGCATAGAACAAAACACATGTAGAGCTCATGCCCATAAGATGCACACAATAAATGTAGCAAAAATGACAAGACAACATCATGAAGTAAAATGACATGTTCATGAACTTGCTCAAATGAAGAAACTAAGGCCACCACTGGGTTGGTGGGATTTTTCTATCTCAAAAACATATATAATATGTTGGGGTTTCTGTAGAAAATCATACACAAGTGCATTAAGTTAAAACCTGCCTAAAATGGCTATTGACAAAATTGGCAGTATTCCCCAAATGAAATGTCCAGATTTGGATTTGCCTGAAATGGAAAGAGAGGACTTTCCAGAAATGGAAAGCGCGGGGTAATAAGAACAAAATACAAAAAAAGAGGGAGATGTGTGCGTGTTTGTATGATAGTGGGTCAATGCGGGTGTGTGTATGACAGTGGGGCCGAGACGTCAGTGCCCCAAGAGAAATTAAAAGACCGAAGATAAAAATGTGGAGGTTGGGATTCGAACCCTGCACTCCTGGGTGGAACAGCAAGACCACAGCCACTACGCTGCTGCTTCTGTTGTTACAAGAAGCGGTCGCTGGGCTACTTGTCCTAACGATAGGCGGGGGCTGCTGGTGCGAGAACGACACTGCTGCCAGCGAACACGACGGCGACCACCGGAGCAGAGGGTCACCGGCGGGGGTGCGGAATTCGAAGGCGGGGCCAGGGCATGCACGCGGAGCGGCTGTGGAAGGCGCGTGCTTGCGGTACCCGAGCACGAGCTCGTGCTTGCCTCGGGCGCAGTATAGAACGGCGAGCGAGCGAGCGACGCGAGCAGGCAGGGTGCGCGCGCGGGTGCAGATGCAAGCGGGGCTACGGGCGCGTCGAGCGAGCGAGCGCGAGCATGTGGGCACAGGGGAGAGCGCGTGTGCACGTGCAGCAGCAAAACATGCGCAACTAAAACTACAGAGATTGCCGGAGCACCGAGAGCATGGGAAAGATTTAATCGAAGCAGCGCCTACGGTGATCTATTGACGACAGGAAGGAGCAGGGAGGAAGTTGGGGATACCTCCTTACCCAAGGACAAGAACACGGCGACGGAGTCGAGCCTGCGGCGACGCGGACGAGCTCTGAACCTGGCGGGGCTACTGTCCGCGAAGCAGGGGAGGACGAGGACGACGGGGAGGTAGCCGAACTTGGCGATCCCAGGTGAGGAAGAGGACGGCGGGGACGTAGTCGACATCGTGGAGGAAGACGGATGTACTTGGCGAGGCGGTGGTGGCCAGAGTGCACGTCGGCGATGGCTATCCCGAGCTCGAGCTGAAGCTTGGTCGGTTCATGGCGGCCAGGTCGACGGCGACGCGCGTGGAGCTAACCTAGGTGGCGGCGAGGCAGGTAGAGGAGGGGGATCGGTCGAGGAGGAACCCTAGGGCGCGGCGGACATGTAATATAGGGCTAGCGATGCTTCTTCGGCCGTCAAATCGACCGGACGTCGACGTGGCGCGTTTGGATGCGCTGCCGTACAGGAGCTTGAAGACCCTCCTGTACGCGTGGGTTGACTGGGCTGTGGTAGGAGCGGCTGCTGTGCTCTGCTAGGCTGTAGGTGAGGGGAAGGCCCAGGTAACGAGAGGTAAGTCCCCCTTCTCATTTCTTTCCAGTTTCTGATTATTTAAATAACCAGCTGAAGAAATGAAAAAGGCTAGTGGACTAGAAAAGGCATTCGGTAAATATGAAAATATTCCCAAGCTCCTGGGATTAAGCACAAAATTGCAAAAATGGCTTGGGCATTTTTAGAGGAAGAAAAATATTCCAAGGTTGAATTAGGTTCAAACTTGAAGCATTTCTGACCCCAACCAAACCAACTCCAAAATGGGTGTAACTTGGCAGAGAGGTAACTGACATGGTGATAGAATATTGAGGGAAAGTTGAACATTAATGGAGGAGGGTAAAATGGAACTTGCAAGGAAAATAAAGAGAAGGAGAGGTGGTGATGCATGGATCACACATAGAACATGCAACAACATATCATGCATGCATATCATGGAAATGCAAGTAGACCTAAGCACAACACAACATTGATATGCACATGATGCAAACATATGATGGCTAAAAGGAATATAACAAGAAGCAAAAATGCAATATGACAAGGTAAGCATGGCAATGAAATGAGTAGAACAACATAACAAAACAAAATGAGACCAAACGATCGAACCCCGAATGGAATTGTATGGAGACCAACATTGATATATTGCCAAATATGGAAGTTTTACATCTGGGGTGTTACACAAGCGGACGAATCATCCTAACTAACCAGAAACAAAACATTATTTAGTCGCTAGGCGCTAAAGCGATAGATGTTAAACACTAACTGCCTTCATAAAAAAGAGCAATAGTAACAACCAGCAGGTACTAACGATCAGCTAGCACACCAACCATGCATCAACCGGAAACCAAATATGCATGCAATATGTATCATGATATGACGTACTTTGTAAGTTACTTGGACTTCCAGAACAGGAATCAAACATGAGAAATGTAACAACTGTTACAACAGAAATATTAGAACTAACTCCATTGCCGGTGAATCCCTGATCTTCACTTCAGTGGCAAGATAAACCACACAGAGTAATAAGTCTACACAGATTACATGATCTAGTGTACTAAGCTAAATCTACAAGGAGGGCATTTACAAGGACCAAATCATCACCGAAAACAGCACCAAACAGATCATGGTCCTTGATCTATTTACAGAAGGGTCACCTTCTTGTCCTTGATCTCGCTGGACTGGATCCAGGTCTTGATCTTGTCCCAGTAGTGCTGCAACTTCTTGATCTCCTTCTTGAGGTCCGCCTCAAACTTCTCCTTCTGGTTCACATTCTCGGTGTCGTAGACCTGCCCCAAAATCATGCAAAATCATGAGAATCTAGCGTGGGGGTTGGGAAGAGGAAAGAAGGCGGCGCGTGCGTGCGTGCCTTGTTCCAGATGTTGTCGAAGACGTCGACACCCTCCTGGACCTTCTTGAGGATGCGGTCGATCTCGCCCTGCAGCTTCTGACTGGCGCCCATGGCATCCGGCGGTTGATCTCACGGCGTCAAACCACCTCCTCCAGCTCGCTGCCAGCGCAGGCGAGCCTCACCCTCCGGCCCGTGTCGTCGGCCCTGCTACGGCGGATGCTCACTACCTCCATCCCTAATCATAACCAGCCCGAGGAGGTCGAACCGCCGCGCGAACTCCTTGAGGAACTTGGTGCGGGTCGGTGGAGGAGCCCAGCTGGGTCGCGATCTGCGGCTTCGAGGAGCCCAGCTGCACGCCGGCCGCGGCCGCCGCCGCTTCCATCTCTCACCTTCTTCTCTCTTCTCCGGCGATGTCGCCGATGGGCTGTGCGGGTGCGGGATCGGTGCGGCGTGTGGTTCGGGCGAGAGAGTGGATGGGGCAACGCGGATCCAGGTAGCGGGGAACAGGAGCCACTTGAGGGCGGGGAGGCGTGGGTACTCAGGCTCCTCGTCGTCGATGCAGGGGTGGAGGCCGGCCATGGTGCGGGGGCGGGGGCGGCGGTAGCGGCGTGGTGGGAGACAGAGGCAAGGCGGAGAGGGAAGGACGGTGGCGGCGAGAGTGTGCGTGGATCTGCGCAGCGCGAGGGGAAGGACAGTGGCGGCGGCGATGGGGATAAGGGAGCGGCAGCGGCGATTGGGAGAAGGGGGCTAGGGTTTCGTGGGTGGACGAGGATGAGAGGGATACGGGAGGGGGTGAGAGCGACGAGGGGGGTGTGGGCTGCCGTTGGATCCAGGCTATAGCTGGCAAAAGTGCCGGTTTTTTCGGGCCGGCCCGTGAGCACGCCGGCACGGCCCGCCTTGGGCCAGGCACGGCACGGGCTAAATGGGCCGGGCCAGGCACGCGGCCCTGGGCCGTGCCTGGGCCTGGAGGCTAGGCACGCGGGCCGGCACGGCATGGCCCGATTAAGTTTTTTTTATTTTTTTATACATCTATATATGGCCCAATATGTAAAAATGGGCTAAAAAACGCTCAGTGCATCAAATAATAGGCTGAAATAAACGGTGCTTAATCCATGATCCGCGTGAGATGATTTTAGACCAATCAGAACGCAGTATCCCCTTTGATGATGTTAAGACCATTTAAATTGGTCATAATTGATTAAAAATAAGATTTTGAATCACCTCTGCTATTTGACAACCTAAGAAATTTGTAAAAAATAAATAGAAAAAAATAACCTTCGCATTGTGTCACCAAGTGTAACCTAGTTTTCAGTAAAAATAAAAAACTTTGAATAATGTAAATGTCATTAAAAAAAGTGTTCTAATATATGAGTTTTTTGTAAGAGAATCATTTTTCGAGTGTCCAAAATGATATTTTTATAAAGAACCTAGAAAATATTTGTTACAAATTTGGAGCACATCAATTTTATAATTCACAACCATAGCACATGTGGGCGGCGAGCGGCTTGAGCGTGCGCGGGCGGCAGAGGATGAGGGGGGAGAATGAGGCCGGCTTGAACCCAAATGATCAAACTTATCGCCAAGCAAGTTTTGAGTTTTTGTGGATTACCTACCAAATATTTGTTGAAAAATTGAACTAAATCAATTTTCGAAAATACTAGGCCATATTTAATGCATAATTGACCAAATGGTTGGGTGTCAAAAGTTTTGATCCACCTCTCGTGAAAAATACAAATTTCTGCCGATTCAGCTGGAAGCGGGTCAAATTTGAACCGCGGCTGCCTCATAGTTTGCTATTTATTTTTCCCAAAAATCATTTTGAGGTACAAAAGTATCTATTTAATCAGAAAAACAACAGAAGTTTTCAGGGATTCAACCACTAGCTAGGAACAACCATGCCCGCCGTTTTGACCGCGTTTTCAAACGGGCATAGAAAATTCAAAAAAAATCAAATAATTGGAGCCTTCGCATTGTGTCATTATATGTGACCAAGTTAGCAGCAAAAATAATAAACTTGTAATACGACAATTCTTTCAAAAAAATGTACTCAGAAATGAGCTATTAATCTGAAGATTCATGGCTTTCAAGCCAAATGATCAATCTTATGGCCGCATTCATGACATAGTTTGTTCAAATGATCTCATATTGTGCACAAGGATGCATATTGGAATGTCAAACAATGTTGCCTAAGGAACTTTTCATTTTCTTTGGACGAAAAAACCATTTTCCATTGTTGGAGTGCCCAAAGGAGGGTTTTTTTTGAAGGACCTCCCAAATAATTGTTGCAAAATTGGACCAAGTCATTTTTATAAAATACTAGGCCATATTTAATGCACAATTGACCAAATGGTTGGGTGTAAAAAGTTTTGATCCACCTCTCGTGAGAGAGACAAATTTTCGCCGATTCAGTTGGAAGCGGGTCAAATTTGAACTTTAGTTGCCTTGTAGTTTGCTCTTTATTTTTTCCAAATGTCATTTGTAGGTACACAAGTATCTATTTAATCATAGAAACACCAAAAAAATTCCAAGATTCAACCACTAGCTAGGAACGGTCATTCCCGCCGTTTTGACCGCATTTTGAAACGGGCATAAAAAATTCAAAAAAAATCAAAAAATTGGGAAACCTTCGCATTGTGTCATTATATGTGGCCAAGTTCCTAGGAAAAATAATAAACTTGTAATAAGGCAATTATTTTTAAAAAGTATTCTCAGAAACGAGCTATCACGTGTGGAGATCAATGGCTTTCAAGCCAAATGATCAATCTTATGGCCACATTCATGGCATAGTTTGTTCAAATGATCTCATATTGTGCACAAGGGTGCATATTGGAAGGGCAAACAATGTTGCCTAAGGAACTTTTCATTTTCTTTGGACGAAAAAACCATTTTCCATTTTTCGAGTGCCCAAAAGGAGGTTTTTTTGTGAAGGACCTCCCAAATAATTGTTGCAAAATTGGACCAAAGCAATTTTCTAAAATACTATGACATATTTCATGCAAAATTGACAAAATGGTTGGGTGTAAAAAAAATTCATCCACCTCTTGTGAAAAAGACAAATTTCCGCCGATTTAGTTGGAGGCGGGTCAAATTTGAACTACAGTTGCCTCATAGTTTGCTATTTATTTTTTTCCAAAAATCATTTCTAGTTACATAAGTACCTATTTAATCATAAATACATGGTTTGGTGGCGATACGTTGAGGTTTGGGCGGTGGCCGAGGGCCACAACTCTAGAGCGCGTAAACTCGCATGCCCGCCGCGTGGTCACCGCGTGAACATGGCATTGACATGTGTTCTGGGCGGCCTAGGCATGTCTAGTGGGTTGGGCACTCCCCAGGTAGGTGCTAGGAAGAAAATTACAACATAAGATTCTCACGAGGAGACCGATCTATGCTCAAACATGAATTCGCAGCCAAGTGTTTGATTAGCGGTACAGGAAATGTACATGGCTAATGAGCGTGAGTTTTGGCTGAGGATGATCAGTTACTAAGAAGACCGTCTTCACAAATTTTCAGCTCAAAAGGAGGAGCCTAGGTGGTACTTGCTTTGCAAAGTACCACACTAGACATAAATACGAATGTTGAAGCTGGGCTCAAAATAATGAATGTATTGAGCTGACATTTGGTGTAGGATGGTTATTTGGGCATAGGAAAGCATTGTAGAAAATGGATACTATTTGGACATGCCAAAGTGGTATTTCCTTCGCAAAGTGCTGCTCTGAACAGAATAGGAAAATGAATATTTTTGAATTATTTTTGAATTAGGCAAGGAAGGTTTTTGACATATTTGATGAATATATGATCCAAAAAATTTATGAATTTTTTTGTGAATTTTTGGAATAACAGAAATATGTTGCTTCACAACCTAGGGCAAAAATTGACACATGGACATGACACATAGGCAAAACTGATGAGATGGCGCCTAGTCATCACAACCCACCACAATTTACAAGGCTATGACCATCTATATTGGTCATTAACAACTAGAAATAAGGCAGTGGACTAGCGTTGTTTGCTTTATGACCATTTTGTGTAAGAAAATTACGACCTTTCTGACCAAAATGGTCGCAGTGGTTTAGGGTTTGGAGCCCCCCGAACAGCTTTTGACCAATTAGTCTCAAATGGTCATAGATCTATGACCAATTCTTCTAGGGTCACTGACAGAAGGTCACTAGTTGACATATTTCTTGTAGTGCTCCCTCTCTCCTGCGCGCTTTCCCGCGCTTTCTCCACCGGCGACGGCTTGCGCGTAGGGCATCTAGGCCATACTACGGTAGTGCACGGCGTGCTAGCTGCCGACGCAGCGTGCACTCACCTCGCGGGCCAGTGCGGTTTTGGCACTGCTCGCGGATTCGCCTCCGAACACCGGCGATCGGGTGACGAGCGGCGCTGGTGGACTTCGCCCACCGTACACCGATCTCGAGCTATAAAACGACCGAGGTGCTCCTTTCTTCTTCCTCACACCTGCCCTTGCTTCTCCTCCTCCTTCCTTCTCCTCCATTTCTGTTTGCAGGAGCTCGAGACAAGGCTGCGATGGCGGAGGTGATGCCGGATTGGTATGTGATCCTGGTGTGTGGAGGGTTGGCGGCGTTGTTGGGGTTCTCTGTGCTCCTGTGTGTGATGATCTACGATGATCGTCGCGATGTGGCCACTCGAGTGTTAGCTCTCCGCGGTGGCGGCGATCATGAGGATTAAGTGCGGTGTCGGGTACTAACTGTTGTCAGTGTGCTAGAGGTAACTTGTACCCGGATAATTTCCCACAAATCCCTCCTTCAGAGACTGTGGTGCTAGTGAGGTGATCAGTTAGGTGCAAAAATGTGCGTGTGGTCGAGTGGTTGTGGTTGTGAGTCTACTGTCATGGTGCTGCGTGAATAAAAATCTAAGTCATGAAGAGATACATGCCGCAACAACAGAGGGAAACATCTCACTTCAGGATTTATCGAGAGTGAAAACAGTTAGTAAAAGTTAACAGCAGTAAAAACCACTCACATTAATTGAGACTAAAAATTTAATTCATCGCACAAATTTAGGATACCACACATAAATTGCAACATATAAATAAAAACTGAGACAATAAACATAGCAGTGACGTCTACAATGACAACGGTAAATGGACAGGGTCCTGAGAAAACGTCTCTGGGATTGGGGCACACTCTTCTTCTATCGGAGGAAGTGGATTGACGAGTCGGTGAACGCGTCTCTCCTGGTCGGGCCTCAGTAGTCTGCCGATGATGATCTGAGGATTTAAATCAGCGAGATTCTGGAGGTAACCCATTACTCACTGGGTCAAACGCTCTTGAGCGATGACATACTGGGCAAGGTTTGCTAGTACTGGGTCTCTCTCGATTCATCCACCGGGAAAAGATGCTACTTCTCCAGGTGCTGCACGACTCGGGAAGTAATAATACCCCCGTTCGCTGGCATAGGGTACCGCGAATCGAAGGCGAGCAAGCGCTTCGTACGCAGCAGCTTCTATGGCCATATGTGGGGTTGGCATAGATTTCCCCACGAAGGAGACTTTCGTTGGGTCTTGGTTTGGGTTTGAGGGAGGGATGTGCACCACTGCCCAATATTTTCGAGGTGGATGGGGTGATCCTCGATTTGAGCAGCTCGTACTGGGGTGGACGGATGGCACTCATGGTACTGCAGGTAAAGTCTCACAAAATTTTAACAAAACTACCTGGGGTTGCATCTGGAGTTCTCAGATAAATGATGGGGCTCGGCATGGTAAATAATGGCTGTGAAAGTTGTGCACGAGGTGAGGGATACTTGGCAAGGTCACGAGGTGGCCTTTTATATAGCATCCGAGCGGGGTCTTTTACCGCGGTGAAGAGTAACTAGTCTGTCGGTTCTGCTCTACGGGGTCGGGGTCAACGCTACAGATACACATATCTCACAAAAGCGACGTATTACTGTGGGTGTCGTTGGAGTGGTTTTCGTAGTTGTGCCCGGGATTAAAATGCAACCGCAGTATAACATAATTATGCAAGGCTACTATTCAAAACAGAGGCACACAAGCAGGATGCGTTTATTCAAGGCGATCCAAGATTACATAATTACAGGGCGTGGGCATATTGAGATTTGGTACTACTCGAGTGACTTAGTCTACCTCGTTGATATCTAAGCGGGCATGCCTTGTGGACGTCGAGGCTTCTCCACGGGATTCACCGTCGGGGTTAGCTGGATGGGGTTGAGGGGCTGTGATGTCTACTACACAACCTTCTTCTTGTAGACGTTGTTGGGCCTGCAAGTGCACAGGTTTTAGGACAGTAGCAAATTTCCCTCAAGTGGATGACCTAAGGTTTATCAATCCGTAGGAGGCGTAGGATGAAGATGGTCTCTCTCAAACAACCCTGCAACCAAATAACAAAGAGTCTCTTGTGTCCCCAACACACCCAATACAATGGTAAATTGTATAGGTGCACTAGTTCGGCGAAAAGATGGTGATACAAGTGCAAAATAGATGGTAGAGAAAGGTATTTGTAATCTGAAATAATAAAAACAGCAAGGTAACTAACAGAAAAAGTGAGCGTAAACGGTATTGCAATGGTAGGAAACAAGGCCTAGGGTTCATACTTTCACAATAATAACATAGATAGAACATATGACAATCCCTCAACATGCAACAAAGAGTCACTCGAAAGACACTAATAGCGGAGAACAAACGTAGAGATTATGGTCGGGTACGAAACCACCACAAAGTTATTCTTTCGGATCGATCTATAAAAGAGTTCGTACTAGAATAACACCTTAAGATACAAATCAACCAAAACCCTAATGTCACCTAGATACTCCATTGTCACCTCAAGTATCCGTGGGCATGATTATACGATATGCATCACACAATCTCGGACTCATCCAACCAACATAAAAGTACTTCAAAGAGTGCCCCAAAGTTTCTACCGGAGAGTCAAGAACGTGTGCCAACCCCTATGCATAGGTTCCCAAGTGTCACGAAACCCGCAAGTTGATCACCAAAACATACATCAAGTGGATCAATAGAATAACCCATTGTCACCACGGTTATCCCACGCAAGACATACATGAAGTGTTCATAAAAGACTCAATCCAATAAGATAACTTCAAAAGGGGAAACTCAATTCATCGCAAGAGAGTAGAGGGGGAGAAACATCATAAGATCCAACTACAATAGCAAAGCTCGGGATACATCAAGATCGTGCCATAGATGGAACACGAGAGAGAACACGAGAGAGAGAGAGAGATCAAACACATAGCTACTGGTACATACCCTCAGCCCCGAGGGTGAACTACTCCCTCCTCGTCATTGATAGCACCGGGATGATGAGGATGGCCTCCGATGATGGGATCCCCCTCCGGCAGGGTGCTGGAATGGGGTCTCGATTCATTTTTGGTGGCTACAGAGGCTTGCGGCGGCGGAACTCCCGATCTATCTTCTGTTCTGGAAGTTTTAGGGTACATAGGTATATATGGGTGCAGGGAGAACGTCGGTGGAGCTACGGGGGCTCCACGAGGCAGGGGCGCGCCCAGGGGGGGAGGGCGCGCCCCCACCCTTGTGAGCACCTCCCGTATCTTGTGACATGGGGTCCAAGTCCATCAGGTGGGTTTCCTTCCAAAAATAACTTCTCCAGTTGATTTCGTTCTGTTTAGACTCCGTCTGATATTCCTTTTCCTCGAAACACTGAAATAGGCATAAAACAGCAAATCTGGGCTGGGCCTCCGGTCAATAGGTTAGTCCCAAAAATAATATAAAAGTGGAAAATAAAGCCCAATATTGCCTAGAACAGTAGATAAAGTAGCATGGAGCAATCAAAAATTATAGATATGTTGGAGACGTATCAAGCATCTCCAAGCTTAATTCCTGCTCGTCCTCGAGTAGGTAAATGATAAAAAAGAATTTTTGATGCGGAGTGATACTTTGGCATAATTTCAATGTAAATCTTCTTAATCATGGTATGAATATTCAGATCCGAAAGATTCAAGACAAAAGTTCATATTGACATAAAAATAATAATACTTCAAGCATACTAACAAAGCAACTATGTCTTCTCAAAATAACATGGCCAAAGAAAGTTCATCCCTACAAAATCATATAGTTAGTCTATGCTTCATTTTCGTCACACAAAGATGTTCCCAACTTCTATACCCCCGATGACAAGCCAAGCAATTGTTTCATACTTAAATAATCTCAAACTTTTTCAACCTTCACGCAATACATGAGCGTGAGCCATGGATATAGCATTATGCGTGGAATAGAATATGATGATGGGGATTGTGTGGAGAAGACAAAAAAAGGAGAAAGTCTCATGTTAACGAGGCTAATCAACGGGCTATGGAGATGCCCATCAATTGATGTCAACATGAGGAGTAGGGATTGCCATGCAACGGATGCACTAGAGCTATGAATGCTCAATAAAAGAAAACTAGTGGGTGTGCATCCAACTCGCTTGCTCATGAAGACCTAGGGCATTTAAGGAAGCCCATCGTAGGAATATACAAGCCAAGTTCTATAATGAAAAATTCCCACTAGTATAAAAAAGACAACTTATGAGACTCACTACATGAAGAACAAGGTGCTACTTTGAAGCACAATATATGAGACTCACTATATGAAGAACAAGGTGCTACTTTGAAGCACAAGTGTGGAAAAAGAGATAGTAGCATTGCCCTTTTTATTTTTATTTTTTTTATTTTTTTGGGCCTTTCTTTTTTTCTTTCTTTTTTGGCCTTTCTCTTTTTTTTGGGCCTTTCTTTTTTTGGCCTTTCTCTTTTTTTTATTTGGGCAATGCTCTAATAATGATGATCATCACACTTCTATTGATTACAACATAAGAATTACAACTCGAATCTTAGAGCAAGATATGACTCTATATGAATGCCTCCGGCGGTGTACCGGGATGGTGCAATGAATCAAGAGTGACATGTATGAAAAATAATGCATGGTGGCTTTGCCACAAATACGATGTCAACTACAAGATCATGCTGAAGGAAATATGCCCTAGAGGCAATAATAAAGTTATTATTTATTTCCTCATATCATGATAAATGTTTATTATTCATGCTAGAATTGTATTAACCAGAAACATAATACATGTGTGAATATATAGACAAACAGAGTGTCACTAGTATGCCTCTACTTGACTAGCTTGTTAATCAAAGATGGTTATGTTTCCTAACCATGAACAAGGAGTTGTTATTTGATTAACAAGGTCACATCATTAGTTGAATGATCTGATTGACATGACCCATTCCGCTAGCTTAGCACACGATCGTTTAGTATGTTGCTATTGCTTCCTTCATGACTTATACATGTTCCTATGACTATGAGATTATGCAACTCCCGTTTACCGGAGGAACACTTTGTGTGCTACCAAACGTCACAACGTAACTGGGTGATTATAAAGGTGCTCTACAGGTGTCTCCAAAGGTACTTGCTGAGTTGGCGTATTTCGAGATTAGGATTTGTCACTCCGAATGTCGGAGAGGTATCTCTGGGCCCTCTCGGTAATACACATCACTTAAGCCTTGCAAGCATTTCAACTAATGAGTTAGTTGTGAGATGATGTATTACGGAACGAGTAAAGAGACTTGCCGGTAAGGAGATTGAACTAGGTATTGGATACCGACGATCGAATCTCGGGCAAGTAACATACCGATGACAAAGGGAACAACGTATGTTGTTGTGCGGTGTGACCGATAAAGTTCTTCGTAGAATATGTAGGAACCAATATGGGCATCCAGGTCCTGCTATTGGTTATTGACCGGAGACATTTCTCGGTCATGTCTACATTGTTCTCGAACCGTAGGGTCCGCACGCTTAAGGTTTCGATGATAGTTATATTATGAGTTTATGTATTTTGATGTACCGAAGGTTGTTCGGAGTCCCGGATATGATCACGGACATGACGAGGAGTCTCGAAATGGTCGAGACATAAATATTGATATATTGGACGGATATATTTGGACACCGGAAAGGTTCCGGAGAAGTTTGGAGCTCCGGGAGGTTACCGGAACCCCCCGGGAGGTATATGGGCCTTATTGGGCCCATGTAGGAGGAAGAGAGAAGGAGCAAGGGAGGGGGGCGCGCCCCCCCAAGCCCAATCCGAATTGGGGAGGGGGGCCGCCCCCCCCCCCTTTCCTTTCTCCTTCCCCCTCTCTTCCTTCCTACTACTAGTACTACTTCCTAATACTAGTACTCCTTCCTTCCCCCTCCAAATAAGATAAGGAAAAGAGAGGGAAACCTACTTGGAGTAGGTTTCCCCCTCCCTATGGCGCGCCCCCCTTGAGGCTGGCCACCTCCTCCCTCCCTCCTTTATATACGGGGGTAGGGGCGCACCCTAGGACACACAAGTTGATCATTGATCGTTCCTTAGCCGTGTGCGGTGCCCCCTCCACGATATTACACCTCGATCATATTGTAGCGGTGCTTAGGCGAAGCCCTGCGACAGGAGAACATCAAGATCGTCACCACGCCGTCGTGCTGGCGGAACTCCCCCTCGGAGCCTCTACTGGATTGGAGATCGAGGGTGCGTCATCGAGCTGTACGCGTGTCAAGAACTCGGAGGTGCCGGAGTAATGGTGCTTGGATCGGTTGGACCGGGAGGACATACGACTACTTCCTGTATGTTGCGTCAACGCTTCCGCTTCGGTCTACGAGGGTACGTAGACAACACTCTCCCCTCTCGTTGCTATGCATCACCATGATCTTGCGTGTGTGTTGGAAATTTTTTGAAATTACTACGTTCCCCAACAGTGGCATCAGAGCCAGGTTTTTATGGTTTGATGTTATATGCACGAGTAGAACACAAGTGAGTTGTGGGTGATATAAGTCATACTGCTTACCAGCATGTCATACTTTGGTTCGGCGGTATTGTTGGATGAAGCGGCCCGGACCGACATTACGCGTACGCTTACGCGAGACTGGTTTTACCGCCGTGCTTTGCACACAGGTGACTAGCGGGTGTCAGTTTCTCCAACTTTAGTTGAACTGAGTGTGGCTACGCCCGGTCCTTGCGAAGGTTAAAACAGCATCAACTTGACAAACTATCGTTGTCGTTTTGATGCGTAGGTGAGATTGGTTCTTGCTTAAGCCCGTAGCAGCCACGTAAAACTTGCAACAACAAAGTAGAGGACGTCTAACTTGTTTTTGCAGGGCATGTTGTGATGTGATATGGCCAAGACATGATGCTATATTTTATTGTATGAGATGATCATGTTTTGTAACCGAAGTTATCGGCAACTGGCAGGAGCCATATGGTTGTCGCTTTATTGTATGAAATGCAAACGCCCTGTAATTGCTTTACTTTATCACTAAGCGGTAGCGATAGTCGTAGAAGCAATAGATGGCGTAAACAACAACGATGCTACGATGGAGATCAAGGTGTCGCGCCGGTGACGATGGTGATCATGATGGTGCTTCGGAGATGGAGATCACAAGCACAAGAAGATGATGGCCATATCATATCACTTATATTGATTGCATGTGATGTTTATCCTTTATGCATCTTATCTTGCTTTGATTGACGGTAGCATTTTAAGATGATCTCTCACTAAAAAATTATCAAGTAGTGTTCTCCCTGAGTATGCACCGTTGCCAAAGTTCGTCGTGCCCAGACACCACGCGATGATCGGGTGTGATAAGCTCTACGTCCATCTACAAAGGGTGCAAGCCAGTTTTGCACACGCAGAATACTCAGGTTAAACTTGACGAGCCTAGCATATGCAGATATGGCCTCGGAACACGGAGACCGAAAGGTCGAGCGTGAATCATATAGTAGATATGATCAACATAAGATGTTCACCATTGAAAACTACTCCATCTCACGTGATGATCGGTTATGGTTTAGTTGATTTGGATCACGTGATCACTTAGATGACTAGAGAGATGTCTGTCTAAGTGGGAGTTCTTAAGTAATATGATTAATTGAACTAAAATTTATCATGAACTTGGTACCTGATAGTATCTTGCTTGTCTATGTTGTTTGTAGATAGATGGCCCGTGCTGTTATTCCGTTGAATTTTAATGCGTTCCTTGAGAAAGCTAAGTTGAAAGATGATGGTAGCAACTACGCGGACTGGGTCCGTAACTTGAGGATTATCCTCACACTACTAGAAAAACCCCTACTAATGGCGCACCTAATATGGCCATTAATGGCGCATCTGTGGTGCGCCATTAACAGCACGCCATTAGTAT
>NC_041383.1:148678258-148678770 GCF_002162155.2 Triticum dicoccoides | reverse complement strand
GGTGCGCCATTAGTATCTGCTATACTAATGGCGCACCACTGGTGCGCCATTAGTATAGGCCACGGTGCGCCATTAGTATGCCTCCCAGGGGCCATGTATACCCAGGTGCTTTGGATACTAATGGTGCACCACAACTGGATGCGCCATTAGTAACCGCGGCATACTAATGGCGCACTGTCTTGTGATGCGCCATTAGTAACCGCGGCATACTAATGGCGCACTGTCCTGTGATGCGCCATTAGTGATGCGCCATTTTGAATCTAGATCTGGATCGTGATTTTTTGCCCATTTTTTGCTCGTTTTTTTTGCTTGTTTTTTGGCACAACATTATTTCAAATTTTGTTCCTGTTTTTGGATCTTGTACGTTCTTTTGCCATGGTCTTTTGCCGGAGAGGAGTTCGCCGGAGAGGAGGAGGAGGAGGTCGCTGGAGAGGAGGAAGGAGAATCCATGAGGGGATGGGAGGAGAGGAGGGAGGAGGAGCTCACCGGAGAGGAGGGAGGAGGAGCTCACC
>NC_041383.1:148677045-148678027 GCF_002162155.2 Triticum dicoccoides | reverse complement strand
AGAGGAGGGAGAAGAAACCATGAGGGGAGGGGAGGGGAGGGGAGAAGGGAGGAGGGAGGAGGAGGTCGCCGGAGAGGAGGAGGAGGTCACCGGAGAGGAGAAGTATGGTGGAGGAGAGAAGGGAAGATGAAATGAAGAGAGGAGGAGAGGACCACGACCAGCCATATATACGGCATACTAATGGCGCACCGCGGGCAGGTGCGCCATTAGTAATTTTTTTATTTTTTTTATTTATTTTGAATTTTAAAGGCGGGAAGATACTAATGACGCACCACGGGCAGGTGCGCCATTAGTAATTTTTATTTTATTTTTTTGACTTCTTTTGAATTTTGAAGGAGGGAATATACTAATGGCGCACCATGGGCAGGTGCGCCATTAGTAACTTTTTCATATTTTTTTGACTTATTTTGAATTTTGAAGGCGGGAATATACTAATGGCGCACCGTGGGTAGGTGCGCCATTAGTAAGTTTGAATTTTTTTTGAATTTTTTTGCCTCTCCAGATCTTAAAAGCCCCGTATCTTTTTTTCTGTTAGGTTTTTGAGGATTTTGAAAATGTTTAACAGGGTTCCCCCCGTTAAATTTGGATGTAACTTTTCGAGTAGATGATTTTTCATATAAAAAACTTTTTCATCCGAGTTAGTATGCAAAAGTTATGCCCATTTTTACAAATTCTCGCGAGATTTTGCAAATGAAGTCAAAATTCATATTTGCAAATTTTCCCAACAACTAGGCCACATATCACATGGGAAACTTATTTTCTTTTATTTTTTTGACATTTTAATCATTTTGTTTTATTTTTTTTAAAACTGAAAAGCGATCCACAGGGGGGGGGGTGCATTCGGTGGAAGTGGTGGCCAAGGTTACTAATGGCGCACCGTGGCATGGTGCGCCATTACTAGTTTAACTAGTAATGGCGCACCACTCCCACGGTGCTCAAAAAAAAGTTTTAAATTTTTTTTACTAATGGCGCACCGTGGGAG
>NC_041383.1:148646672-148676748 GCF_002162155.2 Triticum dicoccoides | reverse complement strand
ACTAGTAATGGCGCACCACTCCCACGGTGCGCCATTAGTAGTTGTGAACAAAATTTTAAAAAAAATATTTTTACTAATGGCGCACCGTGGGTGTGGTGCGCCATTAGTATTTGGAAACTAATGGCGCACCAGCACATGGTGCGCCATTAGCATATAGTAATGGCGCACCACATGTCTGGTGCGCCATTAGTGTCAATTCCATCTATAGCCCTTTTCCTAGTAGTGTCATTGCTGCACAGAAAAACTACGTCCTGGAAGCACCGCTGGGTGCCAGGCCTGCTGCTGATGCAACTGACGACGTTAAGAACGTTTGGCAGAGCAAAGCTGATGACTACTCGATAGTTCAATGTGCCATGCTTTACGGCTTACAACCGGGACTTCAACGACGTTTTGAACGTCATGGAGCATATGAGATGTTTCAGGAGTTGAAGTTGATATTCCAGAAGAATGCCCGGATTGAGAGATATGAAGTCTCCAATAAGTTCTATAGCTGCAAGATGGAGGAGAATAGTTCTGTCAGTGAGCACATACTCAAGATGTCTGGGTATTGTAATCACTTGATTCAACTGGGAGTTACTCTTCCGGATGATAGCGTCATTGACAGAATTCTCCAATCACTTCCACCAAGCTACAAGAGCTTCGTGATGAACTATAATATGCAAGGGATGGATAAGACGATTCCCGATCTCTTCGCAATGCTAAAGGCTGCGGAGGTAGAAATCAAGAAGGAGCATCAAGTGTTGATGGTTAACAAGACCACTAGTTTCAAGAAAAAGGGCAAAGGGAAGAAGAAGGGGAACTTCAAGAAGAACAGCAAACAAGTTGCTGCTCAAGAGAAGAAACCCAAGTCTGGACCTAAGCCTGAAACTGAGTGCTTCTACTGCAAGCAGACTGGTCACTGGAAGCGGAACTGCCCCAAGTATTTGGCGGATAAGAAGGATGGCAAAGTGAACAAAGGTATATGTGATATACATGTTATTGATGTGTACCTTACTAGAGCTCGCAGTAGCACCTGGGTATTTGATACTGGTTCTGTTGCTAATATTTGCAACTCGAAACAGGGACTACGGATTAAGCGAACACTGGCAAAGGACGAGGTGACGATGCGCGTGGGAAATGGTTCCAAAGTCGATGTGATCGCGGTCGGCACGCTACCTCTACATCTACCTTCGGGATTAGTATTAGACCTAAATAATTGTTATTTGGTGCCAGCGTTGAGCATGAACATTATATCTGGATCTTGTTTGATGCGAGACGGTTATTCATTTAAATCAGAGAATAATGGTTGTTCTATTTATATGAGTAATATCTTTTATGGTCATGCACCCCTGAAAAGTGGTCTATTTTTGATGAATCTCGATAGTAGTGATACACATATTCATAGTGTTGAAGCCAAAAGATGCAAAGTTGATAATGATAGTGCAACTTATTTGTGGCACTGCCGTTTGGGTCATATCGGTATAAAGCGCATGAAGAAACTCCATACTGATGGACTTTTGGAACCACTTGATTGTGAATCACTTGGTACTTGTGAACCGTGCCTCATGGGCAAGATGACCAAAACGCCGTTCTCCGGTACTATGGAGAGAGCAACAGATTTGTTGGAAATCATACATACAGATGTATGTGGTCCAATGAATGTTGAGGCTCGTGGCGGATATCGTTATTTTCTCACCTTCACAGATGATTTAAGCAGATATGGGTATATCTACTTAATGAAGCATAAGTCTGAAACATTTGAAAAGTTCAAAGAATTTCAGAGTGAAGTTGAAAATCATCGTAACAAGAAAATAAAGTTTCTACGATCTGATCGTGGAGGAGAATATTTGAGTTACGAGTTTGGTTTACACTTAAAACAATGTGGAATAGTTTCACAACTCACGCCACCCGGAACACCACAGCGTAATGGTGTGTCCGAACGTCGTAATCGTACTTTACTTGATATGGTGCGGTCTATGATGTCTCTTACAGATTTACCGCTATCGTTTTGGGGTTATGCTCTAGAGACAGCCACATTCACGTTAAATAGGGCACCGTCGAAATCCGTTGAGATGACACCTTATGAACTATGGTTTGGCAAGAAACCAAAGTTGTCGTTTCTTAAAGTTTGGGGTTGCGATGCTTATGTGAAAAAGCTTCAACCTGATAAGCTCGAACCCAAATCGGAGAAATGTGTCTTCATAGGATACCCAAAGGAGACTGTTGGGTACACCTTCTATCACAGATCCGAAGGCAAGACATTCGTTGCTAAGAATGGATGCTTTCTAGAGAAGGAGTTTCTCTCGAAAGAAGTGAGTGGGAGGAAAGTAGAACTTGATGAGGTAACTGTACCTACTCCCTTGTTGGAAAATAATACATCAGAGGAACCGGTTTCTGTGACGTCAAAACCAACTAGTGAGGAAGTTGATGATAATGATCATAGAACTTCAGATCAAGTTAATACAGAACCACGTAGGTCGAACAGAGTAAGATCCGCACCAGAGTGGTACGGTAATCCTATTCTGGAAGTCATGCTACTAGATCATGATGAACCTACGAACTATGAAGAAGCGATGGTGAGCCCAGATTCCGCAAAATGGCTTGAAGCCATGAAATCTGAGATGGGATCCATGTATGAGAACAAAGTATGGACTTTGGTTGACTTGCCCGATGGTCGGCAAGCAATTGAGAATAAATGGATCTTCAAGAAGAAGACTGACGCTGACGGTAATGTTACTGTCTACAAAGCTCGACTTGTTGCAAAAGGTTTTCGACAAGTTCAAGGGGTTGACTACGATGACACCTTCTCACCCGTAGCGATGCTTAAGTCTGTCCGAATCATGTTAGAAATTGCCGCATTTTATGATTATGAAATTTGGCAAATGGATGTAAAAACTGCATTCCTGAATGGATTTCTGGAAGAAGAGTTGTATATGATGCAACCAGAAGGTTTTATCGATCCAAAGGGAGCTAACAAAGTGTGCAAGCTCCAACGTTCCATTTATGGACTGGTGCAAGCCTCTCGGAGTTGGAATAAACGTTTTGATAGTGTGATCAAAGCATTTGGTTTTATACAGACTTTTGGAGAAGCCTGTATTTACAAGAAAGTGAGTGGGAGCTCTGTAGCATTTCTAATATTATATGTGGATGACATATTATTGATTGGAAATGATATAGAATTTCTGGATAGCATAAAGGGATACTTGAATAAAAGTTTTTCAATAAAAGACCTCGGTGAAGCTGCTTACATATTGGGCATTAAGATCTATAGAGATAGATCAAGATGCTTAATTGGACTTTCACAAAGCACATACCTTGAGAAAGTTTTGAAGAAGTTCAAAATGGATCAAGCAAAGAAAGGGTTCTTGCCTGTATTGCAAGGTGTGAAGTTGAGTAAGACTCAAAGCCCGACCACTGCAGAAGATAGAGAGAAAATGAAAAGTGTTCCCTATGCTTCAGCCATAGGCTCTATCATGTATGCAATGCTGTGTACCAGACCTGATGTGTGCCTTGTTATAAGTCTAGCAGGGAGGTACCAAAGTAATCCAGGAGTGGATCACTGGACAGCGGTCAAGAACATCCTGAAATACCTGAAAAGGACTAAGGATATGTTTCTCGTATATGGAGGTGACAAAGAGCTCATCGTAAATGGTTACGTTGATGCAAGCTTTGACACTGATCCGGACGATCTAAATCGCAAACCGGATACGTGTTTACATTAAACGGTGGAGCTGTCAGTTGGTGCAGTTCAAAGCAAAGCGTCGTGGCGGGATCTACATGTGAAGCGGAATACATAGCTGCTTCGGAAGCAGCCAATGAAGGAGTCTGGATGAAGGAGTTCATATCCGATCTAGGTGTCATACCTAGTGCATCGGGTCCAATGAAAATCTTTTGTGACAATACTGGAGCGATTGCCTTAGCGAAGGAATCCAGATTTCACAAGAGAACCAAGCACATCAAGAGACGCTTCAATTCCATCCGGGATCTAGTCCAGGTGGGAGACATAGAGATTTGCAAGATACATACGGATCTGAATGTTGCAGACCCGTTGACTAAGCCTCTTCCACGAGCAAAACATGATCAACACCAAGACTCCATGGGTGTTAGAATCATTACTGTGTAATCTAGATTATTGACTCTAGTGCAAGTAGGAGACTGAAGGAAATATGCCCTAGAGGCAATAATAAAGTTATTATTTATTTCCTCATATCATGATAAATGTTTATTATTCATGCTAGAATTGTATTAACCGGAAACATAATACATGTGTGAATATATAGACAAACAGAGTGTCACTAGTATGCCTCTACTTGACTAGCTTGTTAATCAAAGATGGTTATGTTTCCTAACCATGAACAAGGAGTTGTTATTTGATTAACAAGGTCACATCATTAGTTGAATGATCTGATTGACATGACCCATTCCGTTAGCTTAGCACACGATCGTTTAGTATGTTGCTATTGCTTCCTTCATGACTTATACATGTTCCTATGACTATGAGATTATGCAACTCCCGTTTACCGGAGGAACACTTTGTGTGCTACCAAACGTCACAACGTAACTGGGTGATTATAAAGGTGCTCTACAGGTGTCTCCGAAGGTACTTGTTGAGTTGGCGTATTTCGAGATTAGGATTTGTCACTCCGAATGTCGGAGAGGTATCTCTGGGCCCTCTCGGTAATACACATCACTTAAGCCTTGCAAGCATTTCAACTAATGAGTTAGTTGTGAGATGATGTATTACGGAACGAGTAAAGAGACTTGCCGGTAACGAGATTGAACTAGGTATTGGATACCGACGATCGAATCTCGGGCAAGTAACATACCGATGACAAAGGGAACAACGTATGTTGTTGTGCGGTGTGACCGATAAAGATCTTAGTAGAATATGTAGGAACCAATATGGGCATCCAGGTCCCGCTATTGGTTATTGACCGGAGACATGTGTCGGTCATGTCTACATTGTTCTCGAACCGTAGGGTCCGCACGCTTAAGGTTTCGATGACAGTTATATTATGAGTTTATGTATTTTGATGTACCGAAGGTTGTTCGGAGTCCCGGATATGATCACGTACATGACGAGGAGTCTCGAAATGGTCGAGACATAAAGATTGATATATTGGACGGATATATTTGGACACCGGAAAGGTTCCGGAGAAGTTTGGAGCTCCGGGAGGTTACCGGAACCCCCTGGGAGGTATATGGGCCTTATTGGGCCCATGTAGGAGGAAGAGAGAAGGAGCAAGGGAGGGGGGCGCGCCCCCCCAAGCCCAATCCGAATTGGGGAGGGGGGCCGGCCCCCCCCTTTCCTTTCTCCTTCCCCCTCTCTTCCTTCCCACTACTAGTACTACTTCCTAATACTAGTACTCCTTCCTTCCCCCTCCAAATAAGATAAGGAAAAGAGAGGGAAACCTACTTGGAGTAGGTTTCCCCCTCCCTATGGCGCGCCCCCCTTGAGGCCGGCCACCTCCTCCCTCCCTCCTTTATATACGGGGGTAGGGGGGCACCCTAGGACACACAAGTTGATCATTGATCGTTCCTTAGCCGTGTGCGGTGCCCCCCTCCACGATATTACACCTCGATCATATTGTAGCGGTGCTTAGGCGAAGCCCTGCGACAGGAGAACATCAAGATCATCACCACGCCGTCGTGCTGACGGAACTCCCCCTCGGAGCCTCTACTGGATTGGAGATCGAGGGTGCGTCATCGAGCTGTACGCGTGTCAAGAACTCGGAGGTGCCGGAGTAACGGTGCTTGGATCGGTTGGACCGGGAGGACGTACGACTACTTCCTCTACGTTGCGTCAACGCTTCCGCTTCGGTCTACGAGGGTACGTAGACAACACTCTCCCCTCTCGTTGCTATGCATCACCATGATCTTGCGTGTGCGTAGGAAATTTTTTGAAATTACTACGTTCCCCAACACATGCAATGGCAATATGACAAAAGTAATGTATGTCACGATGATGATGGTGGAAGTTGCATGGCAATATATCTCGGAATGGCTATGGAAATGCCATGATAGGTAGGTATGGTGGCTGTTTTGAGGAAGATAAAAGGAGGTTTATGTATGATAGAGCGTATCGTATCACGGGGTTTGATGCACCGGCGAAGTTTGCACCAACTCTCAAGGTGAGAAAGGGCAATGCACGGTACCGAAGAGGCTAGCAATGGCGGAAAGGTGAGAGTGCGTATAATCCATGGACTCAACATTAGTCAAAAAGAACTCATATAGTTATTGCAAAAATTTAGAGGTCATCAAAAATCAAGTACTACGCGCATGCTCCTAGGGGGATAGATTGGTAGGAAAAGACCATCGCTTGTCCCCGACCGCCACTCATAAGGATGCACAAGCCAGGTACACTTCATGTTTCAAATTTGTTACATAACTTTAACCATACGTGCATGCTACGGGACTTGCAAACTTCAACACAAGTATTTCTCAAATTCATAATCACCCAACTAGCACGACTTTGATATTATCACCTCCATATCTCAAAACAATTATCAAGCATCAAACTTTTCTTAGTTTTCAACACACTCAAAAGAAAGTTTCACATATCTTGAATACCAAGTATACTAACATTAAGCAAATTACCATGCTATTAACGAATCTCAAAATAATCTAAGTGAAGCATGAGAGATCAAGTTTCTTTAAAACAAATCCACCACCGTGCTCTAAAAGATCTAAGTGAAGCACTAGAGCAAAAATTATCACGCTCAAAAGATATAAGTGAGCACTATGAGCAAAACTATAAAGCTCAAAAGATATAAGTGAAGCACATAGAGTATTCTAGCAAATTCCAATTTGTGTATGGCTCTCTCTCATAGAAGGATTTCAGATCTTGATACTTTATTCAAACAGCAAGCAAAGCTAAAGAAAACTACAATGCAAGGATAGCACAACTCATGTGAAGAAGCAAAAACTTAGGCTCAACCGATACTAACCGATAGTTGTTGAAGAAGAAAGGTGGGATGCCTACCGGGGCATCCCCAACCTTAGATGCTTGAGACTTCTTGAAATATTATCTTGGGGTGCCTTGGGCATCCCCAAGCTTGAGCTTTTGTGTCTCCTTAATTCCTCTGATATCATGGTTTCTCTTTTTATCAAAAGCTTCATTCACAACAAACTCAACAAGAACTCGTGAGGTAGGTTAGTATAAACCAATGCAAAACCTTATCATATTATACTGTAGAAAATCACTTAAATTATTATTCAACATTGCATACTAAATGCCTCTGTATATTTAATACTCCTATCCTCAAATAGAATCATTAAACAAGCAAACATACGCAAACAATGCAATCGTAACAGCAATCTTCCAAAACAGTACAGTCTGTAAAGAACGCAAGAGTATCAATACTTCCCTGACTCCAAAAATTATGAACTAAAATTCCCACTGTAATAAATTTATCAGAGCTCAATATGCAAAAAGATTCAACATTAGACCATGCTCTGACTTTTCTAGGGAATTTTTGCAACAGCGGTAAACTTTCTGTTTTTCAAACAGCAACATGTATACTAGCAAAATAAGCATGGCAAAGGCTATCCCTGACTTCTTTATTGAAACTAAAGATGCAAAACATTATTCTAACTAACATCAAGCAAAAACTAACAAAAGAAATTGACGCTCCAAGCAAAACACATATCATGTGCGAATAAAAATATAGCTCCAAGTAAAGTTACCGATGAACGAAGACGAAAGAGGGGATGCCATCCGGGGCATCCCCAACTCCTTATTCCATTGTCCATCGAATCGTTACCCAAAACTTGAAAACTTCGACCACACAAAACTCAAAACAGAACTCGTAAGCTCCATTAGTATAAGAAAATAAAACTACCACTTAGGTACTGTAGTGAACTCATTCTAAATTCATATTGGTGTAATATCTACTGTACTCCAACTTATCTATGGTTCATACCCTCTGATACTACTCATAGATTCATCAAAATAAGCAAACAACACATAGAAAACAGAATCTGTCAAAAACAGAACAGTCTGTAGTAATCTGTATACAACGTATACTTCTGGAACCCCAAAAATTATGAAATAAATTGCTGGACCTGAGCAATTTGTCTATTAATCATCTGCAAAAAGAATCAACCTAAAAGCACTCTCCAGTAAAAAATGGCAGCTATTCTCGTGAGCGCTAAAGTTTCTGTTTTTCACAGCAAGATCACATAAACTTCACCCAAGTCTTCCCAAAGGTTCTACTTGGCACTTTATTGAAACAAAATCTATAAAACATGATTACTACAGTAGCATAATCATGTGGACACACAAAAACAGTAAGGATAAATATTGGGTTATCTCTCAACAAGCGCTTTTCTTTAATGCCTTTCTAGCTAGGCATGATGATGACAATGATGCTCACAAAAAAAGATAAGAATTGAAATGTAACGGGAGCATCATGAAGCATATGACTAGCACATTTAAGTCTAACCCACTTCCTATGCATAGGGATGTTGTGAGCAAACAACTTATGAGAACAATAATCAACAAGCATAGGAAGGTAACACAAGCATAGATTTAAGAATTTAAGCACATAGAGAGGAAACTTGATATTATCGCAATTCCTACAAGCATATGTTCCTCTCTCATAATAACTTTCAGTAGCATCATGAATGAATTCAACAATATAACCAGCACCTAAAGCATTCTTTTCATGATCTACTAGCATAGAAATTTCACTACTCTCCACATAAGCAAACTTCTTCTTTATGGCATACGTATCGTCACAATAATCATCATAGATAGGAGGCATGCTTACATCATAGTAAATTTGCTCATCAAAGCTTGGGGGACAAAAGATATCATTTTCATCAAACATAGCTTCCCCAAGCTTGTGGCTTTGCATATCATTAGCATCATGGATATGCAAGGAATTCATACTAACAACATTGCAATCATGCTCATCATATAAAAACATTCTATAGATTTCTTCTTCTAGTACTTGAGCACAATTTTCCTTTCCATCATACTCACGAAAGATATTAAAAAGGTGAAGCGTTTGAGACAAACTCAACTCCATTTTTTTTGTAATTTTCTTTTATAAACTAGACTAGTGCTAAAACAAGAAACAAAAAAATTCAATTGCAAGATCTAAAGATATACCTTCACTTACCTAGCCTCCCCGGCAACGGCGCCAGAAAAGAGCTTGATGTCTACTACACAACCTTCTTCTTGTAGATGTTGTTGGGCCTGCAAGTGCACAGGTTTGTAGGACAGTAGCAAATTTCCCTCAAGTGGATGACCTAAGGTTTATCAATCCATAGGAGGCGTAGGATGAAGATGGTCTCTCTCAAACAACCCTGCAACCAAATAACAAAGAGTCTCTTGTGTCCCCAACACACCCAATACAATGGTAAATTGTATAGGTGCACTAGTTCGGCGAAGAGATGGTGATACAAGTGCAAAATAGATGGTAGATAAAGGTATTTGTAATCTGAAATAATAAAAACAGCAAGGTAATTAACAAAAAAAGTGAGCGTAAACGGTATTGCAATGGTAGGAAACAAGGCCTAGGGTTCATACTTTCACTAGTGTAAGTTCTCTCAACAATAATAACATAGATAGAACATATGACAGTCCCTCAACATGCAACAAAGAGTCACTCCAAAGACACTAATAGCGGAGAACAAACATAGAGATTATGGTCGGGTACGAAACCACCACAAAGTTATTCTTTCAGATCGATCTATAAAAGAGTTCGTACTAGAATAACACCTTAAGATACAAATCAATCAAAACCCTAATGTCACCTAGATACTCCATTGTCACCTCAAGTATCCGTGGGCGTGATTATACGATATGCATCACACAATCTCAGATTCATCCAACCAACATAAAAGTACTTCAAAGAGTGCCCCAAAGTGTCTACCGGAGAGTCAAGTACGTGTGCCAACCCCTATGCATAGGTTCCCAAGTGTCACGAAACCCGCAAGTTGATCACCAAAACATACATCAAGTGGATCAATAGAATAACCCATTGTCACCACGGTTATCCCACGCAAGACATACATCAAGTGTTCATAAAAGACTCAATCCAATAAGATAACTTCAAAAGGGGAAACTCAATTCATCACAAGAGAGTAGAGGGGGAGAAACATCATAATATCCAACTACAATAGCAAAGCTCGGGATACATGAAGATCGTGCCATAGATGGAACACAAGAGAGAACACGAGAGAGAGAGAGAGAGAGAGATCAAACACATAGCTACTGGTACATACCCTCAGCCCCGAGGGTGAACTACTCCCTCCTCGTCATGGATAGCGCCGGGATGATGAGGATGGCCTCCGATGATGGGATCCCCCTCCGGCAGGGTGCCGGAACGGGGTCCCGATTGGTTTTTGGTGGCTACAGAGGCTTGCGGCGGCGGAACTCCTGATCTATCTTCTGTTCTGGAAGCTTTAGGGTACGTAGGTATATATGGGTGCAGGGAGAACGTCGGTGGAGCTACGGGGGCCCCACGAGGTAGGGGGCGCGCCTAGGGGGGAGGGCGCGCCCCCCACCCTCGTGAGCACCTCCCGTATCTTCTGACATGGGGTCCAAGTCCATCAGGTGGGTTTCCTTCCAAAAATAACTTCTCGAGTTGATTTCGTTCTGTTTTGACTCCGTCTGATATTCCTTTTCCTTGAAACACTCAAATAGGCATAAAACAGCAAATCTGGGCTGGGCCTCCGGTTAATAGGTTAGTCCCAAAAATAATATAAAAGTGGAAAATAAAGCCCAATATTGCCTAAAACAGTAGATAAAGTAGCATGGAGCAATCAAAAATTATAGATACATTGGAGACGTATCAGGCTGCAGGGTCGGGGTAGCGATGATGACCATCGTGGGGGTTGTTGGCCACAATCCCGTTGGACCTTGTTCCCAAAAGGCGATGAAGCACTTCCGGGGACACCAAGGTATTTTGGTCGATGACTGGGGCAGACCTCCAGGACTCGATCGGTTGTCCGAACAGCACGACTGGGTTGTCGGCGTCGGGCTCGTCTTCTCTCGTCGGGGCTCGGCGCACCAGTTCTCCACGAGCTACGATCAGATCAAGGGTGATTTGATCGAACAGTTCCTCTAGTGCACTTACATAGCGCACCAGATGCAATAATGCAGGATCCGTCTCGTGATGTCCGTTGACAACCTCGGGTGGCCTATCATACCCGTCACGGCTGGGTAGTAGTAGAACGAGCGACAGTTAACTCTGGGCGACAAGTGCCGGAGTTGAACTATAGCCTCTCGAGCCGCTAGTTGGATGGCTTGTGGCTCAAAGGAAGACGTTCTTCCGGTGAACCGGTAGGGGCGTTCGGGCGATAGGCCCCTACCATAGATGTGCAAAGTGGCCCAGAATTGACGGCTTTCACCGCTCATGGGTCCTTGGTACACAACATATTCTGGGGGCTCTTTTAATGCAAAGGCACGACGGATGAGGTTTGCTAGCACGGTCACAAAACCTCCAAGGTTGTTTGCTGTGGTCTAATTGTGCACGGCGGGGCCAGGCATTATGGCTTGGTTTGGGAAAGAGGTTGTGCTGTGCTGGGTTGAGGCTAGCGTGTCCTTTTTATAGGAAAAGGGGGATGGAGTCTTCCTCCGCACGCTTGCGAATGAGACAATTTTAGGTGTCGGTCACTGGCTCGTGATCGACAGGCTAGGCTGATAGGTTGGGCACCGACTGCCAAAAGGTGTCGGGGTCACTGTATGGCCATCTTACACGAGAAGCTCGGCGGGGGTTAGGTTAAGGTCTGGTCGGTTGGTTAATCTAGGTTTATTGACCCGGCTAAGACAGGATTAGCCAAAGGTCAGCGTAGCTCTGATACCAAGTTTGTGACCACCGGTTTTTCGGGTATTAATTTCCCAGAAAATGGCCTTTGTGCTCACCAGCCCCAGGATTACTATTAGCTAATGAGGCACCAACTTGATACAGAAACTCCAAGCAAAAATACATAATATGTATTTAAAAGACCATTCTGGCCTATGAGTACAACACAAGGTTGCTAGTGGTTGTGGGCGGAAGCGGTTTGTGGTTCATCAGCGTCTATGGGGCTCCAATTCCCACATGAACAGCTGACTAGGATAACTTCTATCTTCGCGAGGCTGCTAACATCCTTGCGTAGGCTCCGGGCCTGTCATTGCAACGCTCCTCTCCGTGCAAGAAATCTGGCCAAGACAATAGCCAGGGACAAGCCAGTGAGTACTTTGAATGTACTCGCAAACATTATGAACACATGTATAATATATCAGATGATAATCATGCTCAGAAATATTCTATGATCACAATGTCAGTCACAAAATATGATCCATGATGTACATAAGCACGTTATTCATATAAAATATGATTATGCAATCAGAGCGTAGAAATAGAATGCACCGATCGGGTGTCTGAAGCGACGCCTCGAAAGGACAATAACATAAAGCATGCCTCAGTGGGGCATCTGAGCGACACCACATAAAGGGCTCATAAGTGAAATAGGTAACAAACATGCCACAGCCGGGCGTCTGTGCGACACCACATAAACGGCTTATAACGTAATAAATAACAAGCATGCCATAGTCGGCCGTCTGTGCGACACCACATAAAGGGCTTATAACGTAAATAAATAACAAGCATGCCTCAGTCGGGCGTTTGAGCGACACCACATAAAGGGCTTATAACGTAAATAAATAACAAGCATGCCTCAGTCGGGCGTCTGAGCCACATAAAGGGCTTATAACGTAAATAAATAACAAGCATGCCACAGTCGGGCGTCTGAGCGACACCACATAAATGGTTTATAAGAAAATAATCACAGTGAATATCCAGGAGGTACAACCGTCCCAGGGATACTCAATAATTCATAATCATATTCATCCCAGACTGTAGTCCATGATAATAATGGGTTAGTCCATGATAATAATATTCATAATCATCACAAGTCACAAGTCATGTTCCAAGTTCTGGTTTAACAGTTTCTCCTCCGAAGACCGACACTAAGACCGACACCTGACCCATCCCAGACTGTAGTCCTTAACCATGGACACGCTATTTGAATAGGTATAATCTCTGCAGAGGGTGTACTCTTTACCCACGAGTAATGGATTCCGTTAGACCATCTAGACTAATTCCGTTCACGGTCTTTTAATTGTAAACACACCTGACCGCACACACCAGCCTAACTTACCGGTGTCTGGAATCACCCACGACACTCGTTAAGCAAAACTCTAAGTGGGGAGGCTACAACCTCGATTAGCATGGGATCACAAAATTTATAACGCGTGCAAACTAGGGGAGCTACCCCCTCGGCTACAACCAGAAACACCCATGCCCCCGGACCAGGTGGCATGCCTACCGGATGCAGCCGGTATCTTCCACCGTGGCCTCTCTGTACGGTGTGTGCTAGAAAGGGGTTGACAACTTACTGAACCGTACCCTACCTATGGCAGGGACCAGTGGTAGTAAAAAACAAGTATGGGGGTTACTGGAACAAGACTCGATCTACGGTCGACTCAGGAGGTTTAAGTATTCCCTGTATGATTAGCATAACAAAAATATTTCAACCAACAGAACCACCACTCATCATACCTTACTATGCCATACCGGACACAACCGTCTCGACGAAGACCGGAGACAAGCTCATGTCTACCCAAGACAGAGGCTTTCCCAGATTTCTTCCGACAGGCACGAAAGGCATACGAGGGTGATTACTATCACAATGTATCAAATTTCAATAGCACGGAATCATCAATATGCACTTATGAGTATGTTCATATCATCACATAAAATAACGAAAACCCCGAGACAAGGGGTGTCGTAACCGTATCAAACGACAGTATTATGTCAGGGTTCAGAATGCTTGCCTTCAAGTTGTGGAGAGGCAGGGTGCATTCCAAAACTTTTGAAAGTTGTCTTCTTCTCCAAAAATCCTATTTTTGAAAATATTCAAATTAACACAAACTTTAAAAACAGTACAAAAAGTTTGCCTAATTACTTTTGAAATAAATCTTAAAATAAACTAGGTGAAATTTGAGAGAGGTAGGAAAAAGAATCAACTCATTTGGAGTTATATTTAAAAAGTTATAGCCAGTCAAAGTTTAGTCAAATTTCTGTTTTAAAAAAAGTAAAATAGAAAAAGAAAAAAACGTTTCGAATTAAAAACACGTTGAACACGTACTCTGGGTTTACGCCTCCACTTAACCCACGTGGACCGGTGCGGGGTCACTGACAGTGGGTCCAGGGGGCCCACTGGTCAGGTTTGACCAGTCGCCTCTCCCTCCTTTCTCCTCTGCCCGAGCGGAGGCGGGACTCCGGCGATCGCCATCGATGAACGGCGGTTCCCCGCGGGGTTCTGAGGGCCGGGATGGATCCGCCAGTCCAGGGCGGTCCTCCCGGTGGTCGACAGGCTGGCGGGGACGAAGGGAGTGGCCGGCGGCGAGCTCCGCGGCAGAGGTGGCTTCGGGGGAAATTTGGGGTTTCGGGCTATGGTGGCTCTCCGTCGAAGCTGAGGGTTTGGGCGGCTCCGCAAGACCAAGTGGAGTCGGGTGGTGGCGCTGGATGGACGAGGGAGGGCCTGTTCACGGCGAACTAAGCCGGAGAGTGGCGGCGGCCGAACTAGCCGAAGGCGAGGAAGAAGGCTTCCCACCGTAGATTGCTAGCCGTGGGGCGCACTAGTGGGATGGTATGAGTTGCCTGAGGGTCGAACGAGCTCGGGGGTTCCTGTTATAGCGCGACTAGCTTGGTTCCGTGGCCGTGGATAAGAACGCCGACGACCGTCGTTCTGTTGCAGCTGGGAGTGCGTGGCAGCGACGGGCGCTAGCGGACGCGTTCCTGGATAAGCTCGGGCTGCTCCAGAGGGCAGCTAGCGCACACGTGTCGCTCAGGCGGCACCGTCCATGGCAGGGGCTACTGCGGCCGCCCGCTTGCTGCCACGGCCGACCTGATGACGGTGCTGTAGGGCGCCAGGAGGGGGCCAGGGCGGCTCTGCAGCGAGGGAGGGGTCGGGCGTGCTGGCTTTGCAAGAGGAGTGGCCAGAACGAGCGCGGGGAGGCGGCAGTGGAAGGCGGCGACTCGGTGCGCGCGTGTGCAAAACGTGCACTCTAGGCGCGCCCAGAGCACGCACGCCAAGTGCTCGACGCAATGCCAGGAGGCTTGGGTGGAGCTAGGGTTTAACACGACTAGGTTAGGGTAGTCTAGAGACTTAGTAGACATGTTGGTTCGGCAAGGGGATCAAGTCCACAATGTAAACTAAATCTCATGCCAAAACTGCTCATGCACTCAGGGTGTTTGACAGATTGCCAAGGGCATGTAGGCAACTCTTGGGTGGCCAAAATCTCCAGATCAGTGTCTCTTTAGAAGCTAAAGAGGGTGGCAAGGTTAGTTTGTCAAGGATAGAAACTTGTTAGTGCAAGTTTTTGAGAAAACCAATTCTGGACAGAAGGTAAAGGGCATCATTACATGGACCAAAAATACTCCCATGGGGCCACTCTCCTGGACTTAAGGGTTTTGTAGGGGGGTTTACAAGCAGGAGAAAGATCATGGGCATTAGAGAAGAAGAAAATAGAGTTGTAGTACAAAACACCCAACTGGACCAGAGAGCAAAAGAGGATGATTTGCTCAAATTCTTCAAAGGACATTCATGGGGTTTTGCATAAAATGAATTATATGCATCTACTGACATCTCCAAATTTTTATGTAGTTTTTAAAGAAATATTTAAATAGGTTGTAGTGAAATTTTACCAACTGGACCAGTTTTGAAAACTAGGGGTGGAGCTTAAAATCTCCAATGAATAAAAGATATTTTTGCATCAGAGTGATTTAAAAACATCACATGACCTCCCCAAATTTTGGTGAAAATTTTAAATGCATTTATCAAATGGTTGCAGTGCAAAAGAGGCCCTAAAACTCATGAAAAATTATTTTAAAAGAGTAAAGCTCAGGAAAACAATTATGCAAATAAATCCACTAATAAAAGAATTGTTTTTCTTGAGAGGGTATACAAGTCCAATAATATATTTTTTTTGGAAAGTTTTCTCTTGAGGTAAAGACTTCACAATATTAAAGAAAAAGGGTTCTGAAATCAAAAGAAAATCAGAAAGTAAAAATTTAATTCCTTGGCAAAATTTTATTCAAAAATTCATGGTTAAAATTTTTTGGGGTGTTACAGTATCCGGTATGACGGTCATCGTCATGTGCTTCGGCGCATCCCCGTGATCCGTAGATCGATCTTGCTTGTCCTGTGGCGTTATCCAGTTTATCGCGCAGGTCCTGAGTATTGCCCCGGGCCGTAGCAAACCG
Organism: Triticum dicoccoides; assembly: GCF_002162155.2. Taxonomy (NCBI): domain Eukaryota; kingdom Viridiplantae; phylum Streptophyta; class Magnoliopsida; order Poales; family Poaceae; genus Triticum; species Triticum dicoccoides. Next base: position 148,660,504 of record NC_041383.1, on the reverse strand, counting down.
GCGCGGGGGTACGGGCTGGTATTTCAGCTGATATGCCGTTTTGTCCCGACCTTGAGGCGGTCGGTCAGCCGTGGGGCGCTCGAGTCTGTATTCCTCGGCTGCCAGGACTTCTGTCCATCTGTTTGTGAGCAGATCTTGATCACCTTGGAGCTGCTGCTGCTTCTTCTTCAGGCTTCTCACAGTGGCAATAAGCCGGCGCTTGAAGCGCTCCTGCTCTGCGGGGTCTTCGGGTACGTCGAACTCGTCGTCGCCGAGGCTAATCTCGTCTTCATAGAGGGGCATGTAGTTGTCCTCCTCCGGATACCCGTCCGTCGCCTGTTCATCTGGGCTGTTATGCCCGTCTTCCTGTTCGGCCTACTCGAAGGCGGGTTGTTCGGGGTTGTATTCATCGTCGGCACTGTCCGGATTATTATCATCTCTGGTGCCGGTATTGCCTTGGCGGGGCTTGGAGCGGCGCTGGCGACGCCCATGCTTTGCTTCCTTCTTGGAGGGGCTATCCTCCGTTGCCTCGTCGCCATTTGTTTCTTTCGGAGTGTCCACCATATATATATCGTATGAAGAGGTGGCTGCCCACCGCCCTGTGAGCGGTGGCTCCTGTATGTCTCCTGCATCGTCATCCATACCGTCGATGTCTTCGAAGTCAAAGTCGAGCACGTCGGTTAAATCGTCGATCGTGGCGACAAAGTGGGTGGTGGGTGGGCAGCGAATTCCTTCGTCGCCTGCTTCCCACTCAAGCCAGACATAGTTCGGCCCAGAGTCTCTTGACAAAGAGAGAGACTTCAATGAGTTCAGCATATAGCCAAAGGGTGAGTGCTGAAAGATGTCCGCAGTGGTAAACTCCATTACCGGAGCCCAACCTGGCTCGGCTGGCTCGAGAGTGAGCGGACCAGGACCAACAGCCGGATATGAGTCCGGGGGTCCAGGATTACAGGCCTCCACAGCAGTGGGACCTGTGTTCGGCTCCACCGCTGATAAGTGTGCGGCCTGTGGAGCGGGGTCTAGCCCTCCGTCCATAGGCAACGCAACCTGCCTTGGATTCAGATCCAAGGCTGCTTCAGGGATGATGTCCCGGGCACTGTCCGACAGCAGGTCTATGCCGTGCTCGTCGTGGCTGTCCGGCGCTCCTCGCGCAGGCTCGACTCCGTCGAAGATCAAGTCTCCGCGGATATCCGCCGTGTAGTTCAAGTTTCCGAACCTGATCTGGTGGCCAGGGGCGAAGCTGTGGATCTGCTCCAACCGGCCAAGCAAATTGGCCCGAAGTGCGAAGACGCCGAACAGAAAGATCTATCCGGGGAGAAAAGTCTCACCCTGGACCGTGTTGTTGACGATTGAAGACGCCATCAAGCCTCGAAGCGATGACATAGATGAACTCTCAATGAAAGCACCAATGTCGGTGTCAAAACCGGCGGATCTCGGGTAGGGGGTCCCGATCTGTGCGTCTTAGGCTGATGGTAACAGGAAGCGAGGGACACAATGTTTACCCAGGTTCGGGCCCTCTCGATGGAGGTAAAACCCTACTTCCTGCTTGATTAATATTGAAGATATGTGGAATACAAGAGTAGATCTACCACGAGATAGTAGAGGCTAAACCCTAAGAGCTAGCCTATGATGGTATGATTGTAATTGTGATCGGCCTTCTAAGGACCATGCTCTCCGGTTTATATAGACACCGGAGAGCTAGGGTTTACATGGAGTCGATTACAAGGAAGGAAACATAATATCTGGATTGCCAAGCTTGTCTTCCATGCAAAGGAGAGTCCCATCCGGACACGAGCCGAAGTCTTGAGTCTTGTATCTTGACGCTTCTATAGTCCGGACGTTGTATATAGTTCGGCTGTCCGGATACCCCCTTATCCAGGACTCCCTCAGCCGTCGCGCAACACAAAGCCGCCTGCCGCGCTGAAGCTCCATCCCGACAAAACAACGAACCGCCCCATCGCCAAGATCATGGGGCAACATCTCGGACGCCGACTGGTGGCGCCCGCAGGGGAAAAGGCAACGAGCCGGCTGCCAGCCGCAGCCGGACGCGCCTCTCCATCGAGCGAGACGAAGACGGCTGCCCACATGCGGTGGAGCGGCAAGGCGACCTACCACCTCCTCCACCTCGTGGAGCAAGGCACCCCACTCCGCCTCCTGTCACGCACTCGACACTCGGCGACCGCCTTGGCCACCGAGAGGTAGTCAGAGAAAACAACGCCCGCCATCGGATCGATCGCCTCAACCGATCCCTGGCGCTAGAAGAAGAAGATGCTCTGGGCCTGCCCTGCTTTGGCCCCCGAATCCGAGATGAGCCCTTCCCCAAAGGGTTCACTCTCCCGCAAGATACCCCCAAGTACACCGGCTCAAGCCGGAGGACTGGCTGGTCGATTACTCTACCGCCATCAGTATAGCGAACGGCAACAAGCGCGTTGCCGTGAAGTACGTCCCGCTCATGCTTCAGGGCACTGCCCGGATGTGGCTCAACAACCTAAAGCCCCGCAACATCAACAACTGGGTAGATTTCACCGAGGCCTTCATCCGCAACTTCATGACCACGTACAAGCGGCCTCCCAAGCCCCGACAGCTCTCCTTGTGCATCCAAAGGCCCAGCGAATTGACTCGCGACTACCTCATGCGCTGGGCCGAGCTGCGCAACTCCTGAGAGGGCATGCACAAGGTGCAGGCAATCGAGTACTTCACCGCCGGGTGCCGAGAAGGCACACTCCTCAAGCACCGGCTACTTTGCGACGAGCCTGCGACTCTCGACGAACTGCTAATCATCGCCGACAAGCACGCCACAGCCGACTCTTCCATGAAGGCAGAGATCTTAGTCGATGCATCCGGCAAGGTAGCACCTCAGGCTCCTCGGACTCCGGCTGGCGAGACCAGTCGGAGACAACCCCAAGCGATAACAAGCGGAAGGCCACCCAGCCGGCTTCCAACAGCCAGCAGGTGGTGACAGTCGAGGATCTGCAGCCGGAGTGGCAGCCAGCGCCCAAGCGTTAGAAGGGCGGCAAGCCCCACTAGCTGCCCGCTTTCTCGTACGAGCAGACCCTCGATGCCCCCTGCAAATTTCACAATGGCGCGAAGCCGTCCAATCACACCACTCGGAGGTGTCATTGGCTCACCAGGATTGCTAAGGGAGATGGCCTCCTTCCTCCTCCGCCTGCCAGCCCGCCGCCTCCTCCGCCCCAGCAGCCGGCGGCCTGGCCAGTCGGTGCCAATCAAGATGAGTATCCTGCAGAGCACGGAGCCTATGTCGTGTTCACTAGTGTGCCTGATGATAGGCTCAACAGACGGCAACAACAGGAAGAGGTGCACGCAGTAGCCTCAAGCACCCTAGAGTTCATGCACTGGTCCGAGAAGCCCATCAGCTGGAGAAGGGCCGACCATCCGGAAGTAATGCCTTCCCCCGGTTCCTACGCCTTAGTCCTGGATGCCACCCTTGCAACAGAAAGGCGAGCAACACGTTTCTCTAGGGTCTTGATAGATGGCGGCAGCAGCATAAATATCCTGTACCGTGACACAATGGAGAAGTTGGGAATCAAGCAGAGGCAGCTCCTCCCCAGTCGGACTGTATTCCATGGCATAGTTCCTCAATCGGCAAGACCCAGATTGATGTCCTCTTTGGAGACAAGAATCATTTCTGTCGAGAGCTAGTTTGGTTCGAGGTGGTGGACCTAGAGAGCCCTTACCATGCACTTCTTGGCCGACCCGCCCTGGCCAAGTTCATGGCGGTCCCCCACTACGCCTACCTCAAGATGAAGATGCCGAGTACCAAGGGAATCCTAACTGTAGTCGGAGACTAGAAGAAGTCGGCCGCCTGCGCCGCGGACAGTAGCCAGCTGGCCGAGTCCCTCGTGATTGCAGCCGAGAAGCGTCTCCTGGATCGGGTGGTGGCGATGGCAGGCAAGAAGCTGGAAATGTCACCCACCCCTAAGGAGTAGGACGTGGAGGGCTCGTTCAAGCCGAGAAAGGATACCAAGAAGATACCCTTGGACCCAGAGCACCCGGAGAGGCACGCTGTCATAGGTGTGAACCTAGACAGCAAATAGGAAAGTGAGCTCCTCGATTTCCTCCGTGAGAATCGAGACATATTTGCATGGTCTCCCAAAGATATGCCGGGTGTTCAGACGGATTTCACCAAGCACAAACTACATGTCCGACCTGACGTCAAGCCTGTCAGGCAGCCCTTGCGCCGCCTGTCGGAAGAGAAGAGAAGAGTTGTTGGAGAAGAGATAGCCCGGCTTCTGGTAGTCGGATTCATCATGGAAGTGTTCTTTCCAGAATGGCTTGCCAATCCAGTCCTAGTGTTGAAGAAGAACAAGTAGTGGCGTATGTGTATTGACTATACCAGCCTTAACAAGGCCTGCCCCAAAGATCCGTTTGCCCTACCAAGGATTGATCAAGTGATAGACTCCACAGCTGGATGCGAGCTGTTGAGTTTCTTGGATGCATATTCAGGCTACCATCAGATAAAACTAAACCCTGCCGACAGGCTGAAGACCGCCTTCATCACGCCATTTGGAGCCTTCTGCTACCTGACCATGACGTTCGGCTTACGAAATGCCGGTGCCACCTTTCAGTGTTGCATGCATAAGTGCCTCCTCAAGCAGATCGGCAGAAATGCCCATGCTATGTGGATGATGTGGTGGTGAAGACGGAGAAGCGTGGCACGCTGCTAGAAGATCTCAAGGAAACCTTTGAGAACCTGCGCCGATTCCAGATCAAGCTCAACCCGGAGAAATGCGTCTTTGGAGTACCAGCCGGCCAGCTTCTCGGCTTCCTGGTCTCAGAGCGCGGCATAGAGTGCAACCCTGTGAAGATCAAGGCAATTGAGAGGATGCAAGTGCCCACCCGACAGCTGGACATGCAGAAATTCACCGGCTGCTTGGCGTCAGTTAGCCGTTTCATCAGCCGGCTGGGCGAGAAGGATCTTACCTTGTACCAACTCATGAAGAAGACCACTTTTTTCCAGTGGAACGACAAGGCGGACGAAGCATTTCTCCAACTCAAGAAGATGTTGGCAACTCTGCCTATCCAGGCGGCTCCGACTGAGAAGGAGCCCATGCTCCTCTACATTGCTGCCACCAGTCGGGTTGTCAGCATAGTCATGGTGGTAGAGCGCAAGGAGGAGGACAGAAAATTGCTGGTCCAGAGACCGGTGTATTACTTGAGCGAAGTACTATTCGCCTCCAAGCAAAACTACCCACATTACCATAAGATGTGCTACGGCGTGCATTTTGCCGCCAAGAAGCTGAAGCCTTACTTTCAAGAGCACCCAATAACCATCGTCTGCACGGCTCCGCTTGCTGAGATCATTGGGAGCCGAGACGCCTCTGGCCGAGTGGCCAAGTGGGCTATTGATCTGGCCCCTTACACCATCTACTACCAGCCTCGCACCGCCATCAAGTCACAAGTGCTGGCCGACTTCCTCGGCGACTGGGCCGAGACCCAGTATTTGCCGCCTGCACCAGACTCCACCCATTGGCGGATGCATTTTGATGGTTCAAAAATGCGCACCGGTCTGGGAGCCGGCGTCGTCCTCACCTCTCCCAAGGGCGATAAGCTCAAATACGTGCTGCAAGTCCACTTCGCCGCCTCCAACAAGTAGCTGAATATGAGGCACTCATACACGGTCTCCGGCTTGCCAAGGAACTCAGCATCTGCCGGATCCTGTGCTATGGTGACTTCGACTTGGTTGTCCAGTAGTCGTCAGGCGACTGGGACGCCAAGGATGCAAACATGGCAAGCTACCGCTTCCTCGTGCAGCAACTCAGCGGATACTTTGACGAGTGCGAGTTCCTACACGTGCCAAGAAATGACAACGAGCAAGCAGATGCCTTGGCATGGATTGGCTCCACCCGACAAGCAATACCAGCCGGCGTCGCCCTACGCCGCCTTCTCAAGCCGTCTGTCAAACCGTCTCCCAAATCTGATTCCATCTTCGTGTCGGCCCCTCCAAAAGCAGTCGGATCCGACTTGACAATCCTAGAGGCCGGCACGGGGATTTCGGCAGGCGGTCCGGGGACTACTGCAGTCGCACCCGGCTCGGGACTCCAGAGCCCGGCCCGGGGACTTCAGCAGTCGGCACGGGACTTCTCCAGCATAGCAGGCGGAAGCAGCTACCAACCCGCCACCTCCCGGCCCAACCGCCCTCATACAAGTTGCGGCAGTAGCAGTCGAAGAAATTGCAGCGCCATCTTGGGCTTAGCCAATCCTCAAGTTCCTGGTGAATAAAGAGCTGCCGACTGATGAGATCTCAGCCCGACAAGTGCAAAGGCAAGCAACAGCCTACACCATAGTCAATAGAGAGCTAGTGCGACGAAGTGTCACCGGGGTTTATCAGCACTGTGTGGAGCTAGGCCAAGGCCAAGCAATACTCAGGGATATCCACCAAGGCGAGTGCGGCCACCACGCGGCTTCAAGATCACTGGTGGCCAAGGCCTTTCATCATGAGTTCTTTTGGCCGACTGCTCTAGAAGAGGCCAAAGAGCTAGTTAAGAAGTGCCAAGGGTGTCAGAGGTTCCGCTCCAAGCCACATCTGCCGGCTTCTGCACTCAAGACCATTCCCATAGCTTGGCCCTTTGCTGTTTGGGGGCTAGATATGGTAGGAACATTCAAGACGGCCCGTGGTGGCATGACTCATTTGCTTGTCCTGTGGACAAGTTCACCAAGTGGATAGAGGCAAAACCAATCAAGAAGCTGAATGGGCCGACTGCCATGACCTTCATCGCCGACATCACCACGCGATACGGCATACCACATAGCATCATCACCGACAACGGCACCAACTTCGCCAAAGGAGCCTTGGCTCATTTCTGCGCAACACAGGGCATCCGCCTGGACTTAGCGTCCGTTTCCCACCCGCAGTCGAATGGCCAAGTGGAGCGTGCAAACGACCTCATTCTGTCCGGCCTCAAGCCCTGACTAGTTGAGCCTCTGGAGCGTTCGGCAGGCTGCTGGCTCGACGAGCTGTCGGCCGTCCTCTGGAGCTTGCGCACAACTCCGAACAAATCAACCGGCTTCACACCCTTCTTCCTCGTCTACGGTGCCGAAGCCGTCATCCCGATAGACATCGAGTTCGACTCCCCAAGAGTCACCATGTACACCGAGGCGGATGCTAAGGAGGCGTGAGAAGACGGCATCGACTTGCTGGAGGAAGGCCGGCTGTTGGCACTCAGCCGGTCGGCCATCTACCAGCAGAGTCTGCGCCGATACTACAACCGCAAAGTGAAGCCAAGATCCTTCCTGGAGGGAGACCTTGTGCTCCGGCTAATCCAGCGAACAGCCGGACAGCACAAGCTCTTGGCACCGTGGGAAGGCCCGTTCATCATCAGTAAGGTGTTGGGCAACGATTCCTACTATCTGATCGATGCCCAGAAGCCCAGAGTGTGCAAGAGAGATGATTCAGGCAAAGAGACGGAGAGGCCATGGAACGCAAACCTCCTACGAAGGTTTTACAGTTGAAAGCAGTATGTATCACGCTACCTTTTGTAATATGTGTAAAGACTCCGGGTCCCCCGAGAAGAGCTCGGGGACTACCCTCTTTTATCTATATGATAAGTGTTGTGCCTATAAGTATGTATAGTTTTATTTCCGCCTGGCAGCGGGTTTGCCGCTTTCTGCTATATGCCGCCTCCTGCAGCCGGACAAGTAGTGTGTCTGCACCCAAAACTTCCTTTGTCTGAAGCCACAGCTCGCAGAGCGAGTTTATGGCAGGCAGGGGTTGCAAAACAGTGCCCCACACGACAAACGCCTAAGGAAGAAACGCATATAGTAGAGGCCGGCATCGCACCTAGTCGTCCGGCTGCCGAGCAGCCGGTCGGCCAGCCTCTGCTTTTATTACCAACGCTTCGAATGGCTAAGTACTAGTCCTCCCACAAACAGCTAAAAGAACTCAACCCAGCCGCAGTCCACAGAGCGGCTGCTTGGCTGGCAAGAGGATAGCCAAGGGAGGGCGGCAAAGGAAAAAACCAAGGAGCAAAAGGAAAGAAAAGCTAGAGGTCGGCACAACAAGCATAAGCAATGATAGAATATTTACAAGGATAAGGGCCTACCAGACGGCATTCAAACAAAGTTCGACATACACCCCGCGGGTGGAACTGAAATTTATCTAAGTTGTCCAAGACTCTAGTAAAACAGGGGAAAAGAGAAAATCCTAAGGAGCAGCAGAAGGCTCCGGCTGGGCAGTGCCCGTTAGCGCGGCAGAAGGCTCTGGCTGAGCACTGGAGTCAGCTATGCCGCCTGACGCGGCAGGCGGCTCCGTCTAGGCAGAAGAGTCGGCAGCGGCAGTCGGGGCGGCGGAGGGCTGGAGGACGGAGTCGGCGGCGTCCGTTGGAGGAACGGGCGGCTGATCGATCCCTGCCTAGCCGTCTCCAATAGCAGTCGGCGCCTTGGCACGCGGCTCATTGCTTGAGGCCCGGTCAGGCTGGGGCTGACCGTCCGCCCCGACCTCCGGCAGGTCGACGGTTCTCTCCTCCTCCTCGCCCTCCTCCTCCTCCTCCTCCTCCTCCCCTTCTTCCCCTTCATCGTTGGAGTCGATGACTTCTGCCGAATCTTCGCTATCCTTCGGGTTCAGCCCAAGCCACTCATGTGGCGCTTCGGCGCCTTCCTCGACCACCTCCGGGACAAAGACGCTAGTGTCGGGGAATTCAGCGATCGCCGCCGCCCTGTTGATGAGCTCGGCTTCCACCACCGCCAGCTCCTCCTATGACTCCAGCCGGAATGTGGTTAACTGGGCTAGATCCAGCCCAGGGTACCACGCCTTGACGAATTCCAAGGCCCGACACGCTCCTGCCTGGGCTGCTGAGCCATTCCAGGCTTCCAGACGGCTGGCCGCCACCTCCAGCCAGTCGGCAGTCCGACTTGGGGTGCGTGGTGCCGACAGGCCTGGCCAGAGGGCGGAAACTGCATGGGCACCGATGCACTGAAGGCGGCACAACATCTGATGAGCAGGCCGAAGGCGGGCTTGGATGCTAACGATCTCCTCACTAAGAGTCCGGGGGGCGTCAGCGGCGATCTGCATGCCCTCCGCCCTCCGCTCCTCACGCTGGGCCTCGATCATCTGGATCGTGGCAACAGAGTGGCCCTGGAAGAAGTCTGCTTGGGCAGAAGAAAAGAGGAAAACCAAAGTTATAAACAAGGGATCGACCTAGATGAGGGCCGACAGTTCGAAACAAGAAACCAAGAGAATGAAGCTTACCATCTACCAAGTCTTCAATGCTGCTGGAGCAGGCCATCATTTGGGCTTCCTTGTCGGCCCAGGCGGAGTGCTTGACCTCAAACTCGGCGAGGAAGTCGGCCTCCTTCGTCTTCACCTTCAAATGGGCCGCCTTGAGGGCCTCCGCCTATTCAGCAAGCTGAGTGACCAGGCGGTCTTGCTCCTCGGCCAGCCTGCCGCACAACGCCTCCTTGCCTCGCAGGGCGGTGTTGGCTTCGCCCAGCTGCTGCTGCAAGGCGGCATTGGCCTCTGAAGAAAGAAAGAGAAGGAAGAATATCAGTCAAGTAACAAAGAAGGTGTAGTTAACCGGGGAGATTCGGCATGACTGCTCAGCAGTCGGCCCGAACCTCGGGGACTACACCCCGCGGGTGCGCTGGCGTGCCCCCGCGAAAGAAAGGAATCAAGGCTTACTCCGGCTCTCCGACAGATGGTCGGTCTGCGTATCCAGCTCTTGGACCCTGGAGTTATAGGAAACCACGCGGAGGTTGTGGTAGTCCTACAGAGGGGAATGTCAGACAAAATGAACATTCAACTCTGACAAGATAAAGTTCTGGATTACCTGCTCAGCAGTCGGCCCGAAACTTGGGGACTACACCCAGTGGGTGCGCTGGCGTGCCCCCACGAAGGTTGAAGGAAGATCAAAGGAAAGAAGAAGCAGGAAGCTTACGCGGATAGCAGCTCGCGATTCCAGGAACGCCTCGTTGCAGCGCCTGAGGGCTTCGGCTTCGGCCCGAAGCTTGGCCTGAACGTCAAGGGATGCCTGGTTCAGGGCACCCATCCCGCCTCCACGCACCCAGTCGGTCGGTGCGGCGCTGGATGCCTCGGTGTCGGGGGCCGACGAGCTCGCGGCTCCGGCCTCCAGAGGTCGCGGCGTCGAGGCCGCCTCCTCAAGACGGTGACGCACGGGTGTGCGGACCTGAGGAGTTAGGTCCGTCACCACCACGTTCTCAGCCAGTGGCACTGGCGGCTCGGCCGGCTGCTTGACCCGCAGTTCGCTAGTCGGTGGCGGTGACAGCACGAAGACATCAGGCATGGCCACGTCGCCGCCCTCCCTCTCCATGACCGGGTGCTCATCGCCGGCTCCCCCGGTTGTCGCTTCAAACTCTGCCGGAGGTGGCACGGTGTTAAGTGGCGTCACAAGCGGTAGCTCCTGACGACACGCGGCCTCCGTGAGCCACTCCCTCTCCGCAGCTTCGGCCTTCGCCTGCGCCAGCCTCCTCGGTGCGGAGGCTGCAGACTTGTCCGCCTTCGCCTTCGCCAAGTTGTCGGCCTCTTCATCGCGCGCCTCCCGTGCGTTCCGCTCTGTCGCCTCCCGGAGGTCGGCGGCCGGATCAATCTGCCGGCTGGTGGAGGAGGTCGTCGCCGACCTGATGACCGAGGCGGCGCCCGACTTCTCAAGGGTGAGAGGGGCCCTAAGATATGAAGACACGACAATGAATTTACTTTTAGGCCGGATCAATAGAAGGAGTGAAGGCCAGAGAAAGATACTTACGCTGAAACCATGATGGGCACCCTCGGCTGCCTCTGATACTTGGCCGCCTTGGCTGCGGCCTCTTGCCGCTTGGTCGCTGCGGCCGGGTTCTTGGGCTTCTTCGGCGCGCTGCCGAAAAGGACAGCGCCTTGCTTCCGCTTATGCTTGCCGCCACGAGCGGGCGGCCTAGCAGAGGGGCCGGTGCCGGTGTTGACCGTTCTCGGAGTGGGGCGCCGCTCATCCTTGTCATCATCGTCATCGGGCCAGGTCTCCACGCCGCCGCCTCCCTCGGAGCCGCCTACTCCGCCGCCGCCGCCGCCTGTTGCGTCGTCCGCCAGGGCAGCCGCCCCCAAGTCGGGGTCATCCTCGTCGCTGACCGCTCTGTCCGGGTGGTAGTCACCACCCGGCCCCACGATGGCGGCCGCTGCCGCGGACATATAAATCTGCGCTCAAGAGAGGAGTCGAATCACCAGGAGAGCAAGACCAAAAGACAAATCTGAAGGAAGAAATCGAGGAACTTACGGCAGGCGGCGGATTGTGGCGGGAGTACGGCCGCTTCCGTACCGCTAGTCTTCCTCCGGCACCTTGAGGTCGGAGATCTCGTTCACCATCTGCGCGACCTCGGCAGGCGGCATCCCTTTCGTGCACAGCCGGCACGGGTCATGATGCCCGCCCATCCGAAAGATCGGATGAGGGCGGCTCTGGAGCGGGAGGATCCGGCGCTCGACGAAGGCGACGAGGAGGTCGGAGGCCACGAGGCCCTCCGACTCCTGGAGCACCCGGAGTCGGCCGATGGCGGCCGCCGTGTCCGCCGACACTGGTTTCGGCTTGTACCCCCAGTTGGGCCGAAACCCGGTGGGGGGCGGCCTTGTAGGGCGGCAGTGTCAGGACCAGATTTTCGGGATATTAATTTCCAGAAAATGGCCCTTGTGCTCACCAACCCTAGGATTACAGTTAGCTGATGAGGCACCAACTTGATACAGAAAATCCAGGCAAAATACAAAATATGTAGTACAAGACCATTCTGGCCTATGAGTACAACAAATGGTTTTTAGTGGTTGATGGCGGAAGCGGTTTGTGGATCATCAGCGTTTATGGGACTCCATTTCCCACAGGAACAGCTGACCAGGTTAACTCCTATCTTCGCGAGGCTACTATCACTGTTGCTTAGCTTCCGAGGCTGTCATCGCAACGCTCCTTTCCATGCAAGAAATCTGGCCAAGACAATAGCCAGGGACAAGCCAGTGAGTACTTTGAATGTACTCGCGAACATTATGAACATGGGTAAAATATAACAAATGATAGTCATGCTCTGCCATATTCTATGATCACAACGTTAGTCACGAAATAAAAGTCCATGATGCACGCAGGCAGGTTATTCATATAAAACATGACTATGCAATCAGTGAAATAAAATAGAATGCACCGATCGGGTGTCTGAAGCGACGCCTCGAAAGGATAAAAATATAAAGCATGCCTCAGTCGGGCGTCTGTGCGACACCACATAAAGGGCTCATAAAGTAAACAAGTAACAAGCGTGCTACAGTCGGGCGTCTGAGCGACACCACATAGAGGGCTTATAAAGTAAATAATTAACAAGCAGGCCACAGTCGGGCGTCTCAGCGACACCACATAAAGGGCTTATAAATAATAGAAATAACTAGCATGCCACAGTCGGGCGTCTCAGCGACACCACATAAAGGGCTTATAAGGAAACAATCACAGTGAATATCCGGGAGGTAGAACCGTCCCAGGGATAATCAATAATTCAAATAATATAAGGGGTTAGTCCATAATAATAATCATCACAATCATCACAAGTCACTAGTCATGATCCACGTTCTGGTTTAGCAGTTTCTCCTCCGAAGACCGACACTAAGACCGACACTTTACCCATCCCAGACTGTAGTCCTTAACCATGGACACGGCTATTCGAATAGATTTAATCTCTGCAGAGGGTGTACTCTTTACCCATGAGTAACGGATTCCTTTAGTCCATCGGGACTAATTCCATTTATGATCTTTTAATTGAAAACACACCTGACCGCACACACCAGCTTAACTTACCGGTGTCTGGAATCACCCACGACACCTGTTAGGCAAAACTCTAAGTGGGTAGGCTACAACCTCGAATAGCATGGGATCACAATATTTATACCGCGCGCAAACTAGGGGAGCTACCCCCTTCGGCTACAACTGAAAACACCCATGCCCCCGGACCAGGTGGCATGCCTACCGGCTGCAGTCGGTATCTTCCACCATGGCCTCTCTGTACGGTGTTTGCTAGAAAGGGGTTGACAACTTACTGAACTGTACCCTACCTACTGCAGGTACAAGTGGCAGTACGAAACAAGTATGGGGGTTACTGGAACAAGACTCGATCTACGGTCGACTCAGGAGGTTTAAGTATTCCCTGTATGATTAGCATGACAAATATATTTCAACCAACAGAATCACCACTCATTATACCTTACTATGCCATACCGGACATAACCGTCCCTACGGAGACCAGGGACAAGCTCACGCCTACCCAAGGCAGAGACTTTCCCGGATTTCTTTCCGGCATGCATGAAGGGCATACGAGGATGATTACCATCACAAGTATATCCATCTCCAACAGCAAGGCAATCTCCAATACGCATTCATGCAAATAATCGTATCACCACATAAAATAACGAGTTCTCCGTATTAAGGTGGTGTTATAATCGTGTCAACCAACGCACAAAAATATTATGCCAGGGTTCAGGATGCTTGCCTTCAAGAGTATGCAAGTGGGGTGTGCCTTTTGAAAGTTGACTTCTTCTTCAAAAACCTATTTTTGAAATTATTCAAATAACACATACTTTAAAAACAGTACAAAAAAGTTGCTTGGAAAATTTTCAAATAAACATGAAAATAAACTAGACAATATTTGGGAAACAACAGAAAAAGAATCAAGTCATTTGGAGTTTTATTTAAAATGATATAGCCAGTCAAAGTTTAGTCCACTTTTTGTTTAAAAAAATAGAAAAAGGAAAATGGTTCGCCTGGACTATGTCTTTTGAGGTTGGTTGCGTACTTACCGCGCATACGCTTCCACCAGAGGAAAACACATCGGCCGGGCTGCGCCACTAGTGGCTTGGGTTGCCTCACCGACAGGTCGTCCCCACCTGTCGGGTT
>NC_041383.1:148640921-148646446 GCF_002162155.2 Triticum dicoccoides | reverse complement strand
CGGTGACACAAGCCACCTTTTGACGTGCTCGCGATATGGGGGTGATCGGGAGGAGGCACCGCATCCATCTGTAGTGGTTAGGGGCACGGGGAAGCTTGAGGTTGAGAGCACCTTCCTCCATGGCAGAGGGGAAGCTTCGGGAGGGAATGGGATTTGTCATACCGTGGCTTCCGGGTGAAAATGGAAGTGGGAAAGGGTCTTCGGGGTCATGATGGATCTAATGGTGGAGATAGGGCAGAGGGAGGGGCTCTGGTGGTGTCGGAATGAACAGAAGGGAAGTGGTGAGCGTCTCGGCCGGAGGTGAAGAAGATGGCCTCTGCGGGTCAATTTGATGCGCGGGATTTGTCTAAGGGGAAGATACGGTGCTACCTGAGGCTGATAGAGCGAGGGGGTTCTGTTTTATAGGCGCCAGAGGTCGGTTCATCGGCTGCCCGAGGATAAGCATGACGGCGGCGGCACTATTGCAGAGCAGGGGAGGTGGGGATTGGCTGGCAGAGCTTGCAGAGGTAGGCGACGGGGTTGTCGATGAGCACAGCGGGCTGGGGTACTCGGGGGCGCACCAGGTGGCCCGTACGACACCAACCACAGCAGGCGGCGATGGCAGCTAGCTTCCGGCTTGCCGGAGACGTGGCGAGGGGCTGTGGTGCTCGTGAGGGAGTACAGGCCGAGGCTTGGCCCTACGCTGCGAGCGGCAGAGGGTCAGGATAAGCTCGGGGAACAGACCAGGGGCGCGGCGGCTCGGGCGCAGCACGTGCAAAATGCGCGCTCTAGCCGCGCTCCGGGCACGCACGACAATCGTTCGAAGAAATGCCAGAGCGACCAAAGTTGCCTGAATGCCAATGCAAATCAACAGGCCTACGTTAGAGACGGCTATAAGGCTACTAGACAACCTGGTTTGGACAGAGGGTGAAGTTCACAATACAATCTCACAACCATGCCAAATCTAGCCATGAGCTACAGGTGTTTGATGAAATGCAAGTGGCATCTAAAGGACTCTGATGGCAACAAAACATTCCAGATTGGTGTCTCCTTCATTCAAAAAGATGGTGGTGGAGTTGGTTTGGTAAAACAAGAAACTTTACAATGCAAGTTTTGGTGAAACTCAAATCTGGACAGAAAAGGAAAGGGGCAATCTGGTCAACTTAAAACATGCCTATGGGGCTGATCTCTTGGACTTAAGGGTTTTGCAGGGTGGTCTACAAGCAGAAAAAATAATCATGGGTAAAGGAGTAAGTTAAAATATGGTTGCAGTACAAATCATCAAGTTGGACCAGAATGAAAATAAGGTTGATTCACTCAAATTTTTCAAAGGACATAACTGGGTTTTTGCATAAAGATGAATAATATACTCCTACTGACCTCCCCTAATTTTGGTGGAAGTTTTAAAGGAGTATTTAAATAGGTTGCAGTGCAAAAGTGAAATCTGACCAGATTTGAAAACTAGGGGTAAAGCTAAAAATCACCAAATGACCAAAGAATATTTTTGCATAAACATGATTTGGGGACATCACATGTCATCCCCAAATTTTGGTGGGATTTTTAAATAAATTTATAAAAGGGTTGTAGTGCATAAGAGGCCCTGAAACTTATAAAAAAATCATTTTAGAGAAATAAAGCTCAGGGAAAATAATTATGCAAATAAATCCACTGATAAAAGAAATGTTTTTCTTGAGAGGGTAAACAAGTCCAATAATGATTGAAAAGTTTTCACTTGGGGTAAAAACTCCATAATAATAAAGAAAAGAATGGTTCTGAAATCAAAAGGAAATCCAGAAAATAAAAGTTTAAGTTTCCTGGCAAAATTTTAATTAATAAAACAAGGTTAAAATTTTGGGGTGTCACAACACTACCCCCCTTAAGAAAAATCTCGTCCTCGAGATTTGTTAAGAGTTGTCTTGAAAAATATCCTTCCTGTTAGTTGAAACCAAAAAGTTTACTCATAGCACAAGCTTTGCATCGTCGAGGTTGGTTTTTGGTAGCTACGCCCGAGATTAAAAATGCAATCGCACATCAACATATTCATGCATGGCTATTACTAAAATAGGGGTGCACAAGCAAATAGCATTTAATCATGGCGATACAGGATCACATAATTACAGGGCGAGGACATACTAAGACTCGGTACTGCTCGAGTGACTCAGTCTACTACGTTAATATCTAAGCGGGCTTGCCATGTGGACGTCGAGGCTTCTCCACGGTTCTCACCATCAGGGTTAGCTGGAGGAGGTTGAGGGACTACAGGGTCGGGGTAGCGATGATGACCATCTCGGGGATTGTTGGCCACAATCCCGCTGGAGCGTGTTCCCAAAAGGCGACGAAGCACTTCTGGGGTCATCAAGGTATTTTGGTCGATGTCTGGGGCAGACCTCAAGGACTCGATCAGTTGTCCGAACAGCACGACCGAGTTGTCGGTGTTGGGCTCATCTTCTCCTCTTGCCGGGGCTCGGCGTATCAGTTTTTCACGAGCTGCGATCAGATCAAGAGTGATTTGATCGAATAGATCCTCTAGTGCACTTACATAGCGCACTAGATGCAACAATGCAGGATCCGTCTTGTGATCTCCGTTGGCGACCTGGGGTGGCCTACTATACCCATCACGGCTGGGGTAGTAGTAGAACGAGCGACAGTTAACTCTAGGCGACAAATGCCGGAGTTGAACTATAGCCTCTCGAGCAGCTAGTTGAATGGCTTGTGGCTCAAAGGAAGTTGTCCTTCCGGTGAACCTGTAGGGGCGTTCTGGAGATAGACCCCTACCATAGACGTGCACGGTGGCCCAGAATTGACAGCTTTCACCGCTCATGGGTCCTTGGTACACCACATATTATGGGGGCTCTTCTAATGCAAACGCACGACGGGTGAGGTTTGCGAGCACGGTCACAAAACCTCCAAGGTTGGTTGTTGTGGTCTCATTGTGTACGACGGGGCCAGGCATTATGGCTCGGTTTGGGGAAGAGGCTAGGCTGTGCTGTGTTGAGGTTAGCGTGCCCTTTTTATAGAAAAAGGGGACGAGGTCTTCCTTCGCACGCTTGCGAATAAGACAATCTAGGTGTCGGTCACTAGCGTGTGATCGACAGGCTGGGCTGATAGGTTGGGCACCGACTGCCAAAAGTGTCGGGTTCACTGTGTGGCTATCTTGCACGAGAAGCTTGGCTGGGGTTAGGCTAAGGTCTGGTGGGTTGGTTAACCTAGGTTTTTCGACCTGGCTAAGATAGGATTAGCCAATGGTCAGCCTGGCTCTGATACCAAGTTTGTCAGGACCGGATTTTTGGGATATTAATTTCCAAAAAATGGCCCTTGTGCTCACCAGCCCCAGGATTACTATTAGCTGATGAGGCACCAACTTGATATAGAAACTCCAGGCAAAATACAAAATATGCAGTACAAGACCATTCTCGCCTATGAGTACAACAAATGGTTTCTAGTGGTTGATGGCGGAAGCGGTTTGTGGATCATCAGCGTCTATGGGACTCCATTTCCCGCAGGAACACCTGACCAGGTTAACTCCTATCTTCGCGAGGCTGCTATCACCATTGCTAAGATTCCGAGGCTATCATCGCAACGCTCCTTTCCATGCTAGAAATCCGGCCAAGACAATAGCCAGGGACAAGCCAGTGAGTACTTTGAATGTACTCGCAAACATTATGAACACGGGTATAATATAACAAATGATAGTCATGCTCTGCCATATTCTATGATCACAATGTTAGTCACGAAATAAAACTCCATGATGCACCCAGGCAGGTTATTCATATAAAACATGAATATGCAATCAGTGAAATAAAATAGAATGCACCGATCGGGTGTCTGAAGCGACGCCTCAAAAGGATAAAAATATAAAGAATGCCTCAGTCGGGCGTCTGTGCGACACCACATAAAGGCCTTATAATGTAAACAAGTAACAAGCGTGCCACAGTCAGGCGTCTGAGCGACACCACATAGAGGGCTTATAAAGTAAATAATTAACAAGCAGGCCATAGTCGGGCGTCTCAGCGACACCACATAAAGGGCTTATAAATAATAGAAATAACAAGCATGCCACAGTCGGGCGTCTCAGCGACACCACATAGAGGGCTTATAAGGAAACAATCACAGTGAATATCCGGGAGGTAGAACCATCCCAGGGATAATCAATAATTCAAATAATATAAGGGGTTAGTCCATAATAATAATCATCATAATCATCACAAGTCACCAGTCATGATCCACGTTCTGGTTTAGCAGTTTCTCCTCCGAAGACCGACACTAAGACCGACACTTGACCCATCCCAGACTGTAGTCCTTAACCATGGACATGGCTATTCGAATAGATTTAATCTCTGCAGAGGGTGTACTCTTTACCCACGAGTAACGGATTCCTTTAGTCCATCGGGACTAATTCCATTTATGGTCTTTTAATTGAAAACACACCTGACCGCACGCACCAGCTCAACTTACCGGTGTCTGGAATTACCCACGACACCTGTTAGGCAAAACTCTAAGTGGGGAGGCTACAACCTCGAATAGCATGGGATCACAATATTTATACCGCGCGCAAACTAGGGAAGCTACCCCCTTCGGCTACAACCGAAAACACCCATGCCCCCGGACCAGGTGGCATGCCTACCGGCTGCAGTCGGTATCTTCCACCATGGCCTCTCTGTATGGTGTGTGCTAGAAAGGGGTTGACAACTTACTGAATGGTACCCTACCTGCTGCAGGGACAAGTGGCAGTGTGAAACAAGTATGGGGGTTACTGGAACAAGACTCAATCTACGGTCGACTCAGGAGGTTTAAGTATTCCCTGTATGATTAGCATGACAAATATATTTCAACCAACAGAATCACCACTCATTATACCTTACTATGCCATACCGGACATAACCGTCCCGACGGAGACCGGGGACAAGCTCACGCCTACCCAAGGCAGAGACTTTCCCGGATTTCTTTCCGGCATGCATGCAGGGCATACGGGGATGATTACCATCACAAGTATATCCATCTCCAACAGCAAGGCAATCTCCAATACGCATTCGTGCAAATAATCGTATCACCACATAAAATAACGAGTTCTCCGTATTAAGGTGGTGTTATAATCGTGTCAACCAACGAACAAAAATATTATGTCAGGGTTCAGGATGCTTGCCTTCAAGAGTATGCAAGTGGGGTGTGCCTTTTGAAAGTTGACTTCTTCTTCAAAAACCTAATTTTGAAATTATTCAAATAACACATACTTTAAAAACAGTACAAAAAAGTTGCTTGGAAAATTTTCAAATAAATATGAAAATAAACTAGACAATATTTGGGAAACAACAGAAAAAGAATCAAGTCATTTGGAGTTTTATTTAAAAAGATATAGCCAGTCAAAGTTTAGTCAACTTTCTGTTAAAAAAACAGAAAAAGAAAAACGGTTCGCCTGGACTACGTCTTCTGAGGTTGGTCGCGTACTTACCGCGCATATGCTTCCACCATAGGAAAACGCCTCGGCCGGGCTGCACCACTAGTGGCTTGGGTTGGCTCGCCGACAGGTGGTCCCCACCTGTCGGGTT
>NC_041383.1:148602792-148640516 GCF_002162155.2 Triticum dicoccoides | reverse complement strand
CGCCTCAACAGAGACAGGGGCCGTTTCCAACGGCGATCCCCGATGACAGAAGCCACCTTTCGACGTGCTCGCAATATGGGGGTGATCGGGAGGAGGCACCGCATCCATCTGCAGTGGTTAGGGGCGCGGGGAAGCTTGAGGTTGAGAGCACCTTCCTCCATGGCAGAGGGGAAGCTTCAGGAGGGAATGGGATTTGGCATACCGTGGCTTCCGGGTGAAAATGGAAGTGGGAAAGGGTCTTCGGGGTCATGATGGAGCTAATGGTGGTGATAGGGCAGAGGGAGGGGCTCTGGTGGTGTCGGAATGAATAGAAGGGCGGCGGTGAGCGTCTCGGGCGGAGGTGAAGAAGATGGCCTCTACGGGTCAATTTGATGCGCGGGATTGGTCTAAGGGGAAGATACGGTGCTACCTAAGGCTGATAGAGCGAGGGGGTTCCGTTTTATAGGCGCCAGAGGTCGGTTCGTCGGCTGCCCGAGGATAAGCACAACGGCGGCGGCACTATTGCAGAGCAGGGGTGGTGGGGACTGGCTGGCCGAGCTTGCAGAGGTAGGCGACGGGGTTGTGGATAAGCACGACGGGCTGGGGTACTCGGGGCGCACCAGGTGGCCCGTACGACACCGACCACAGCAGGCGGCGATGGCCGCTAGCTTCTGGCTTGCCGGAGACGTGGCGAGGGGTTGTGGTGCTCGTGAGGGAGTACAGGCCGAGGCTTGGCCCTACGCTGCGAGCGGCAGAGGGTCGGGATAAGCTCGGGGAACAGACCAGGGGCGCGGCGGCTCGTGTGCGGCACGTGCAAAACGCGCGCTCTGGCCGCGCTCCGGGCACGCACGACAATCGTTCGACGAAATGCCAGAGCGACCAAACTTGCCTGAATGCCAATGCAAATCAACAGGCCTAGGTTAGAGAGAGCTATAAGGCTACTAGACAACCTGGTTTGGACAGAGGGGGAAGTTCACAATACAATCTTACAACCATGCCAAATCTAGCCATGAGCTACAGGTGTTTGATGAAATGCCAGTGGCATCTAAGGGACTCTGATGGCAACAAAACATTCCAGATTGGTGTCTCCTTCATTCAAAAAGATGGTCGTGGAGTTGGTTTGGTAAAAAAAGAAACTTTACAATGCAAGTTTTGGTGAAACTCAAATCTGGACAGAAAAGGAAAGGGGCAATCTGGTCAACTTAAAACATGCCTATGGGGCTGATCTCTTGGACTTAAGGGTTTTGCAGGGTGGTCTACAAGTAGGAAAAATAATCATGGGTAAAGGAGCAAGTTAAAATATGGTTGCAGTACAAATCATCAAGTTGGACCAGAATGAACATGAGGTTGATTCACTCAAAATTTTCAAAGGAAATAACTGGGTTTTTGCATAAAGATGAATAATATACTCCTACTAACCTCCCCTAATTTTGGTGGAAGTTTTAAATGAGTATTTAAATAGGTTGCAGTGCAAAAGTGAAATCTGACCAGATTTGAAAACTAGGGGTAAAGCTAAAAATCACCAAATGACCAAAGAATATTTTTGCATAAACATGATTTGGGGACATCACATGTCATCCCCAAATTTTGGTGGGATTTTTAAATAAATTTATCAAAGGGTTGTAGTGCATAAGACGCCCTGAAACTTATAAAAAATCATTTTAGAGAAATAAAGCTCAGGGAAAATAATTATGCAAATAAATCCACTGATAAAAGAAATGTTTTTCTTGAGAGGGTAAACAAGTCCAATAATGATTGAAAAGTTTTCACTTGGGGTAAAAACTCCATAATAATAAAGAAAAGAATGGTTCTGAAATCAAAAGGAAATCCAGAAAATAAAAGTTTAAGTTTCCTGGCAAAATTTTAATTAATAAAACAAGCTTAAAATTTTGGGGTGTCACAGGCAGGTTGAGGAAGTCGGCAGCCGAATCTATGTTCTCGACATAGAAGTAGGACTGCTGCCACATCTTCACCGACTGGGCCAGCTTGATGACGGGAAGGTGTTCCGTTTCACCGGCCGGCGCACGGCGACGTAGCAGCCGCACTCGGCCGGCGTGTCCTTGGCGGAGGTGCCTAGCTTCCCATAGAAGAGCGCTCCCCACAGCTCGAATGTGGGGAGGATGCCGATGTAGCCCTCGCACGCCGTGACCAAGGCGGAGAGCAGGGTCAGGGAATTGGGCCTCAAATGATGAGGTTGGAGGTGGTTGAAGTCGAGGAACGAGCAGAAGAAGCCACTCGCCGGGAGGCCGAAGCCGCGGAGGAAGTGCGAGCGGAAGACGACCCGCTCGTCCCCCTACGGCGCCGGCGAGATCTCCGTCTCCGGCGGCACCCGCGCCTTGACTAATGCCGCGCTGGGCATCCGGCGCGTGTCGTGAAGGAAGGTGATATGGTCCTCAATGACCATCGAGCCGTCCCAGTCGCCGCCCTTCTCACCCGCCATAGCTACGGGCGGAGCTGCGGGAGGGGTGAGAGCGCAACGGCGGCAGCGGCAGCACTACGACCAGCAAGGAGCAGCAACACCAACTGCGGTGGAGTGTGCGAGAGGAGGAAGAAGAAGTGGAAGGGGGCGCGCATGCCTCGCCGCACCCCTCCCTCCCCCTATTTATAGCCCCTGGGCTATGAAGCCGAGGGGACAGGGCGTGGGACGTGGGATTAACTGCGCCCATGCCCCCACGTTCTCCGGGCAGACTTACTGCGCTGTGAATGACCGTGGGAATCGCAACCGCCCGCCTCGGCGCAGCGGATCCGCCAGCGCGATGAGGCCCGGTAGTGGCGGGCCTGGCCCACTGTCACGTGCCATCAGGAGCGTGGGATGGCAGGCTGGCCGGGCTGGCGGGCGCCGCGTGGCGATCCTGCCGCAGGCGACGACCTGAGGAAGCTTAGCAGGCACAACACCTATTCTCCCACCTTGAAGTTCAAAACTGGCAGATGACCCCGCCTTGTCGAAGTTGGCCTCAGAAGCCGGCGCGCTGCGAGACGGATCAAGATGTCGGCGCACCGCAAGGCAGATCCAAGCACTTTCCGGGCGCTCGATGGGGAGGGAAGCCGCTGAGTCTTCACGGCCCCACGACCACGATGCCTCACCGGCTTCGGGGACTACTGTCGGAGTAATGGGCCATGGGTAGCCTCACCCGAGTCCCTTGGCACATCAAAACTTCGGGCCGGCTTCGTCCCGCCAAAACCTCCGCTAGAAGCTCCGCCCTCTGGGGGCCGGCTGGCTAGAAGGCCGGCCATCGGAGGACGGCCAAGCACCAGAAGACGTCACTTGGAGCAGTCGGCTCCGGCAGGCCGGCTCCCAGAGAGGACGGCCACCCGACGCCCACAGAGTCTGAGCCCTATCAAGAGTACAAGATAGTGCATGGCTACACTGGAGCACGTCGCCCCCGAATCCCAGGACAGGCGTGGCTATAGTGCTCCGTACAGGCGGAGATCTCCGCATGGCGGGGCACTGTGCCATATCTCCCCTGACGTCATTCCAAGCAGGCAGAGTCCTGTTCCCACAACGACCTGTCAATACGGCCTGCCGGCAGCGGGGCCTACCAGGCAGTGACCCCTTAGAAGATGGCGGAGGCCCAACCGGATAGACTCGGGAGGGGCCGGCTTCCAGCAGGCGGTCATCCCTTGCCCTGAGGCAAGCATGCCCTTAAGCTGATGAGACCAGGTGTGGCTAAAGTGAGCTCCCACCAGGCGGCGGGACTGTAGCCACACTGGGATGACCAAGCCCTCGTCATCAGCGACACGGCTGCAGTAAGCAGCCACCAACTAGTCGGTGGGGCCCACCAGGCGGCGGGCCCCAGTAGTCGGCGGAGAAGCCGAAGGTCGAAGACACTGACAGCCGGGCCCAGCACCCGGACGGATTACCATTGTACCCCTGGGGGGTAGGCCTATATAAACCCCCAGGGCACCCATGCAAAGGGTTCCAACTCTGATAGAACTAGCCAGTCACCTAGGGCAGGGGAGAGCTAGCATTGCCTTTTCCTACCTCTAGATAGAGCTCAAGGAGCATCTTGTATCACTAGTGCCTTAGTGATCATGCGGAGACCCCGCAGAGCAGGAGTAGGGGTATTATCTCCACGGAGAGCCCCCAACCTGGGTAAAGTCTGCCTGCGTACGTGTCTACGCCTTATCCCGCTTCCAGGCACCGGCGACGTTCTACTCGCTCCCACCATGATAAGCCATCCTTTGGCATATGTCGCACCCAACCCCCGACACTTGGGCAGGAAGCCTGTGCTTGATTTCGGCGGTCAGATACCTGGCATCCCTGAGCTTGTCCTCCTCGAAGGTTGCACCCGGACATAATTGAAGGTCCGAAGTGCTTAAGCTTGAGCTTTGGGTGTTGGAACTTGAGGTGGGGAAAGAGCAAGTGTGGGAAGAAAGGGACAGGCCTCGGACCCTCTATAAAGGGGGAGAATATCAAGCGTCGTTGACATGACCGTTTGGGACTTGCCTAAAAACAAGGAGTCACACCAACAGGCATAGTTGGGTTGCCCACACCCGCATTGATGAGAATCCCACGATAAGGGGGACACGATCTCTGCATCGACAAGACATGCCAATAAAACTGCCTTGCAATATGTGTAGTGGCAGGCTGGAAAAAACGGTTCGTAATAGGACCAGGCCGTGGCGTGAGGGCACGCTGTGAAAAGTTGTCAGCAGATTGGATTTGTGGATTATTGTTCTCTCTACGATGGTGCGTGAAATTTGTTTTGCGGAGCCGGACATGATCCTTGTGTTTGAAATTTACTTTGGAGTATTCAGAGATGGAACCCGCCTTGCAATGCCGAAGACAAATCTGCGTGTCGGACTCATCGTCATCGAAGCTTGGTTCAGGGGCTACTAAGGGAGTCCTGGATTAGGGGGTATCCGGACAGCCGGACTATACACTTTGGCCGGACTGTTGGACTATGAAGATACAAGATTGAAGACTTTGTCCCATGTCCGGATGGGACTTTCCTTTGCGTGGAAGGCAAGCTTGGCGATTCGGATGTTAGATCTCCTTCTGTGTAACCGACTCTGTGTAACCCTAGCCCCCTTCGGTGTCTATATAAATCGGAGGGTTTAGTCCGTAGGACAAGAACAATCATACTCATAGGCTAGCTTCTAGGGTTTAGCCTCTACGATCTTGTGGTAGATCAACTCTTGTAATACTCATATCATCAAGATCAATCAAGCAGGAAGTAGGGTATTACCTCCATCGAGAGGGCCTGAACCCGGGTAAACATCGTGTCCCCGGCCTCCTATTACCATTAGCCTTAGATGCACAGTACGGGCCCCCCTACCCGAGATCCGCCGGTTTTGACACCGACAATCATCACCGAGCCCACCGCAGCGTCATGACCAGGAGCTTTTCACGGGCGAAGACCACTTTTCTCAGGATAAGCTATACTCCTTGTCCCCTTTCAAATTCGTGTTGGAGATATGCCCTAGAGGCAATCATGTATGATGATATTTCCTTGTGTTTATGAACAAAGATAGTCCTTGGACATTATTAATGATGTGTATCACCAAGTACGTGACTTGTTTGTGGGACTATGCATTGTATGATGACTATCCTAAAAGGTCCCTAGTCAAAAGGGTTGTGTGGACGCGCAGCCGACTAGACTAGCATATGACACGGTCGATGGCTTGGTCTCACTAGCCATGGAGCATTGGATGCTAACCGGATAATATGGACTCGGAAGGATCTGGTCGGATTCGACATAGTCGGATCCGAGTGGAAATAAGGTCCGAATCAGACTGACCCAACTGTGAGACGCAGTGATATGTCATTTGTGAGTCTCTAGTACAACATATGTTCTATGTCCTAAGACCTGAGCTGACGCATGTACTCGGGATGGTGACAGACCTGCTTTGGGCCGACCAGACGCTACTCCGTAACTGGGTAGTTACAAAGGTAGGTTTCAGGCTTGTCCAGACCCATACTGCGAGACGTGGTCGAGCAAGATGGGATTTGCCTCTCCGATCATGAGAGATATACTCTAGGCCCCTCATGTGATCCGGCCAAGATAAGCACGGCCATGGGACAAGGATTATAAGATAATCCGGATAGTGGTCAGAATCATTGGAGCGAGAAAGAGGTCAGGCTAGCACAAGGATGACAATCTCGCCTTGAGCCCGACAACATATATTGTGTGGCAAAGGGAATAAAAGTGTGACATGTTGTATAGGTTCGCCTAAACAGCTTCATAGTCTGCTTGGTGTTCGGCATGCCTTGCTAGAGGCCACTACCAACCATGCAGTTCGGAGGTGATCCGAACTGCGACCAAGTCGACTTGAACCTAAGGGGCCATGCGCTTAAGGGTAGGAAGCTACGAGGTCGGATCCGAGGACACTGGTCGGATGTGATCTGAGCTGTATTCAGATTGCGGCCGAGTAGACTTGTGGGCTTTAGGGTCCGTGCAAGGTCCAAGTGTTGAGCCCGCGACGGACGCCTATATAAAGTGGAGGTGCGACACACTCATGTGGTTGATCGCTTTGGCGCTGTCACTAGGGTTTGCATGTGTTGTGAATAGCCACCTCCACTCGCCGCCGACTGTGTGATCAGACCTAGCAGTCCGCCGCACGGTGTTCCTACTGCACGTGTGGATACGGCTAGAGGCGGTGCACTTGCGCCGCTCCAGCGAACCTGTTTGCGGGATCCGATCGGGTACGTGGGAGACCGGCAAGGAGGAGATGACTCCAGGAACGCGAGGCAACACCGGGAACGCGCTGCCTCAACTCTACTTCTGCTACACGGCACTGTGCGTCTAGTGGTAACAATTTGTGATCCATCTCCCATAGCATGTTCTTGGTTGTTCTGCGCATAGGAAATTTTAATTTGTAGTCGACACACCCTACCGTAGATCCCAACAAATCGGCCGTTGTGGGATCCCTTCCCGCCAATATTTGGGAAGAGGACCAAGGCCACTATAAATAGGACTTAGCCACCACCATAGAGGGAAACAGATCCATTCTCACCCGACCACCTCACCAGCTCTCTTGAGCTCAAGAACACCTCACCTCTTGAGGACAGCTCGTCCATTGTATTAGTTCATCCTCAGCCCTTCGAGGCAATCCACCAAAACGCTGGAATAGGGTATTACACCGCAAGATGGCCTGAACCAAGATAAACTGATGTGTCTCTTGGTCTCTTCGAGCTTGTCGCGCTAGGCTTAGGAGAATCGCGAGTAGGCAGGCTGGGTAGGTTGAGGTCTCCGCAATCACCCCAGAGTTCGAACCTTTCAAGGGTTTGCGGAACCCGTAATCTGACAGATACTCAATACTGCTTCTAACAGCTAGCCATTTTTTATGCAACAATGATAAAGCCTCACGAAGAACCTAGCACCCAGCAAGGTACTAACAAAGACCCTGAGGAAGAGCATGTAATCCAGCAATCTTCTGTCAAACGTTTGAGCAAAGAATCCACTGTCCATCTACCAAAAACTATATAGAGAAATTAATAGCTAAACTACTATCCTTGATAATAATAATTTAAGTATTTTAAAAATAAAACTACCTACCCATTTTTATATATTTCTCCATATAAAACATTAAAAATGTTAACACACTATCTTATTTTTAATTCAAAAACAGTATATCTTACCCAGTAAATCTTCCACTCTGCTTAATGATATTGCTCCCATTAAGAAATATCAACTGGGGTTTGCATTTTTGCCTCAGAAAATGCTTCACCTTAACTTCACTTCCTCATCTGCAATTATAATACATATTTTATATTTTTCTATCCCCTGATTAGCTCAATCAGTAACATTATTAATAACCCTTTTTAACCCAAAAAGCCCCCTCAAAGATTTACATTCCTTATGCATAATCATGGAAGATATATATTTTAAATCTACATGAATTTTTTTAAACAAAACTATATCATTTTTTGTTACCTGATCATTATGCAGGACACGAAGACGGTGATATTGAAATCGCAGAAACACACAACATCTCTCCTCATTCATCAGAAAAGGGCACACAACAAAACATCAAGGACAAAGCACCTGCAACAGAAATGGTATCTTACACCAGGCTCAATAGGAGTAGACATCTAGCAATAAGCAAAAAAAAGAGAAAATTAGATACTAGCACTGTTCTTACTTCTGGAGCAAAAAGGCAAAAGCAAAAGGACAATGTTGAAAACAACGTCGACACCAGTACCTTGCAGCAATAGCCAATACCTCTAATGGTACTCCCACCAACAGCACCAACTGCCACAAAGAAACAATGTGAAAGCAAGAATAAAAACAAAGGACAAAGGGTAGAAGAAGAACAAGAGGATGCCAACACCAAAGATTCAGATACTGATGATGACAACAATAACAAACAACATGATGCAGATTTCATTCCTACAGACAGCGATGATGCCAAAGAGAGCGACAATGACGCAGAAGAGGAAGACAATGTAGAAACACACTTATGTACTAATTTTGAATACCATTTTTAAGCACTCAAAATCAAACGTTCCTTTCTAACAAAACCGTTTTCTTTTTTTCTGAAATAGCCCAAATCAAGCCAGAAGGACATGAAGAGGAGAAAGACAAGCGGAAAAGAATTGACAGCACCAACAGTTGACGAAGGCGAGGAAGCAACAAATGAAGATAAATGCCAGATCAAGGCAGGGGCAGTGTTCGCTCATGTCAAGAGAGCGTGGAATTTACTTAAAGAATGTCACAAGCAAGATGTTAGGACGGCAGGATTTGGCAGCATAGAGAAATGCAAACTGAAGGGCTCCATCTGCAGACCGCTTGTAGCACACATCTACGACAATCTGGACACAAAAAAGATGACAATAACCTTCGGTGATGCTACCGAAGACAAAAAAAAATCAAGATTACCAAGGAAGCTATCCACAAGGTCTTTGGATACCCAAACGGCACGCAAAAGTCAGCACCAAGGCCACAGAAATGCAATACTTCAATGAAACAACTGATGTCAGACCTTGGCTTCAAACAGCCAAATTTCAGGCCAAAAGAACTATTCAAGAAGCTAGAAATATTGGTGGAACTAGACGATGAAGAATCAAACAGAAAATCAGTTAAAATATTTTTCCTTATTTTTTTCCACAAGGTTGTCTGTGGGACAACCGCCTCTATCTTCAGCCAACAAGCGATAATGGTCAAGGACATGAACTATGAAGAAATGGCAAACATGGACTTCTGCGAGGTAATCGTCGAAAGAATTAGGGAAAGAGCCATGAAATGGCAGAAGCACAAGACGTTGGATCAAGACTTAAAGAACAAAAAGCACCTCAATGGTTTGGCACAGGGACCAGTAATGATGTACCTCGACTCACTGCTGCTGCCAACCGATACCAGAGAAATGCGGAATATTGGCAAGACAATGGACAAGACCTCATTACGATGAGCAAACCATCTCAAAGAGAGTGATCTAGCGAAAATAGCTAGAGCAGGCATGAAAAGGGACGAGAAATCACGGCCGAATGATTAAGAATTTGGCAAGATGCAGGTATAACTCTATTCTACATCAATGCATTGTTCCTTTTAAAATCACTTTCGAATCTAACCAAGCCCATTCTACCGAAACAAGGCAGACGTGGAAAGGAACAACAGAGAGGATCTTCTATACCAGCATAGCATCACCTTCGTCTTCAATACAATTGATACCAGCAAAACAACAACAACACAAGCACATGATCAAACTGCTACCACCTCAACCCAGGCGCCAACGCAAACCACGTATCAGCACCAGTGGAAACAAGGAACCCGACACAAGCACCAGCACAGGATCGGAGGAAAGATTTGAAATGATAAAGGAATTGTTGCAAAAAGTGCTTGAAGAAGCAAAACAGTTACCCGGAGTAACCACCAGTGTCGAACACCAGTGCACCGAACAAGAGGTGTCATTGGATGGAAAATTCAAGGACTCAGTGTTGCAACAAACAATTTCCCTGTTGGAATCTTTCGAACAACTCAGAGAATTTTAGGACATGGTTTGCAAAAAGAACTTAACAGATGAGACGACCCTGCAGATGCTAGAGCAAGCATATGCACTAGCCACAAGTACACTAGTCGATGACTGATGTCTACTACACAACCTTGTTCTTGTACACGTTGTTGGGCATCCAAGTGCAGAGGTTTGTAGGATAGTAGCAAATTTCCCTCAAGTGGATGACCTAAGGTTTATCGATCCATGGGAGGCGTAGGATGAAGATGGTCTCTCTCAAACAACCCTGCAACCAAATAACAAAGAGTATCTTGTGTCCCCAACACACCCAATACAATGGTAAATTGTATAGGTGCACTAGTTCGGCGAAGAGATGGTGATACAAGTGCAATATGGATGGTAGATAAAGGTATTTTGTAATCTGAAATTATAAAAACAGCAAGGTAACTAATGATAAAAGTGAGCATAAACGTCATTGCAATGGTAGGAAACAAGGCCTAAGGTTCATACTTTCACTAGTGCAAGTTCTCTCAACAATAATAACATAATTGGATCAAATAACAATCCCTCAACATGCAACAAAGAGTCACTCCAAAGCCACTAATACCGGAGAACAAACGAAGAGATTATGGTAGGGTACGAAACCACCTCAAAGTTATCCTTTTTGATCTATCTATTCAAGAGTCCGTAGTAAAATAATATGAAGCTATTCTTTCCGTTCAATCTATCATAGAGTTCATACTAGAATACACCTTAAGATACAAATCAACAAAAACCCTAATGTCACCTAGATACTCCATTGTCACCTCAAGTATCCGTGGGCATGATTATACGATATGCATCACACAATCTCAGATTCATCTATTCAACCAACACAAAGTACTTCAAAGAGTGCCCCAAAGTTTCTAACGGAGAGTCAAGACAAAAATGTGTGCCAACCCCTATGCATAGGTTCATGGGCAGAACCCGCAAGTTGATCACCAAAACATACATCAAGTGGATCACGCGATATCCCATTGTCACCACAGATAAGCACGGCAAGACATACATCAAGTGTTCTCAAATCCTTAAAGACTCAATCCGATAAGATAACTTCAAAGGGAAAACTCAATCCATTACAAGAGAGTAGAGGGGGAGAAACATCATAAGATCCAACTATAATAGAAAAGCTCGCGATGCATCAAGATCGTGCCATAGAGAGAACACAAGAGAGAGAGAGAGATCAAACACATAGCTACTAGTACATACCCTCAGCCCCGAGGGTGAACTACTCCCTCCTCGTCATGGATAGCGCCGGGATGATGAATATGGCCACCGGTGAGGGATCCCCTGAGGGAGTCCTGGATAAGGGGGTATCCGGACAGCCGGACTATATACTTTGGCCGGACTGTTGGACTATGAAGATACAAGATTGAAGACTTCGTCCCTTGTCCGGATGGGACTCTCCTTTGCATGGAAGGCAAGCTTGGCGATTCGGATAATAGATCTCCTTCTCTGTAACTGACTCTGTGTAACCCTAGCCCCCTCCGGTGTCTATATAAACCGGAGGGTTCATTCCGTAGGACAACACAATCATAATATAGGCTAGCTCCTAGGGTTTAGCCTCTACGATCTCATGGTAGATCAACTCTTGTAATACTCATATCATCAAGATCAATCAAGTAGGAAGTAGGGTATTACCTCCATCGAGAGGGCCTGAACCTGGGTAAACATCGTGTCCCCAGTCTCCTGTTACCGTTAGCCTTAGACGCACAGTTCAAGACTCCCTACCCGAGATCCGCCGGTTTTGACACCGACATTGGTGCTTTCATTGAGAGTTCCTCTGTGTCTTCGCTGTAAGGCTCGATGGCTCCACCAACCCTCATCAACGCCGTCCAGGGTGAGACTTTCCTCCCCAGACAGATCTTCGTATTCGGCGGCTTCTCACTGCGGGCCAACTCGCTTGGCCACCTGGAGCAGATCGACAGCTACGGCCCTGGCCATCAGGTCAGGTTTGGAAACCTTAACTACACCACTGACATCCGTGGAGATTTGATCTTTGATGGATTCGGGCCCACGGCAGGAGCGCCGAACAATCACGACGTGCATGACTTAGATCCACCGTCGGACAGCATTCGGAATATCGCGCCTGCTACAGCTCCGGATTTTGATCCAGAGCAGATTGTGCCTTCCGAGGACGGGTGGATGGACCCCGCCCCGGAAGCCGCACATTCGTTGGCGTTAGAGCCGAACACAGACTCTGTCCCTAAGGAAATCTGTATCACCGGACCCCCGGACCCGTGTCCGGATGTGGATTCCGAACCGCACGCGCCCGGGCCTATCGAGTCCGGTTGGGCCCCAGTAATGGAGTTCACCGCCGCGGACATCTTTCAGCACTCCCCCTTCGGCAATGTGCTAAACTCATTAAGGTCTCTTTCTTTAATAGAAGACTTTTGGCCGAACTATGTCCGGCCCGAGTGGGACGCGGACGACGAAGAAAATTGCTGCCCACCCACCACCCAATTGATAGCCACTATCGATGACCTAACAGACACGCTTGATTTCGACTCTGACGATATCGACGGTATGGACGTCGATGCAGGGTACAATCTGTAACCACCACCCACGGGGCGCTGGACCGCAACTTCATCATATGACATCTACATGGTGGACACGCCTAAGGAGGACAACGGTGACAAAAAGGACCCAACGGAGGATAAACCTCCTGGACAAAAGCCAAACGACGACGCAGACGCCGTTCTAAATCCAGTCATAGTAAAAACAACGATAATAGCGCAAAGAAAAATGAAATTCTGGTCGACTCCAAAGGCAACAATATGAACCCAGCGATGGAGCAAGAAGAGATAGGCCATGCCGAACAGACGCCCAATCACAATGATCCTGAGGGCCGAACTCATCACACTTCCTCCAGAGAGGAGGACAGTCCAGTTGATGATGCATTCATCATCTTGGAAAAACGACTGGAACAAGATGACCTCCGCAGAAGGCTTATTGCCATGGCGAGGAGCTTAAAGAAGCAGAAGCACAGGCTTAACGCCGCGCAGGATACACTCAACCGAAGATGGAAGAAAGTTCTACACACTGAAGAAAAATATGGCGATGATCGTCACACAAAGAGCTACCCAAAATGCAAGCTGCTGCCTGAATACGATGATGAGGCTGCAGAGCCCATCCAGCCGAAGAATAAAACGGCCGACCAGCCGGAACGACCACCTCATGGCCGCGATAGAGCAGCCACTGATGCCGCATACAAGCCAGCACACGATTTACGTGAGCTCCTGGACGAAAAGGCTGGTGCAACCAGGTCCATCTATGGATCCAGAGGACGTGTTCCGGCACGAGATTATGGTCGCCCAAACCATCATACTGATCAAATACCAGTTCAGAATCACGTCCGGGCACCACAACCGACGACAGCATGCCGCGACGTGTCCAGATACAGAGGGGCTGCACACCCCCTGTGTTTCACCGATGAGGTGCTGGATCACAAATTTCCACGGGGATTCAAACCCGTGAATATAGAGGCATACGATGGAACGACAGACCCTGGGGTCTGCATTGAGGATTTTATCCTTCACATCGATATGGCTCATGGAGATGACCTCCACGCCATCAAATACCTTCCCCTCAAGTTGAAAGGACCAGCTCGGCACTGGTTGAAAAGCCTTCCCGAAAACTCAATTGGAAGCTGGGAGGAACTTGAGGATGCTTTCAGGGCCAATTTTCAAGGGACCTATGTCCGACCTCCGGATGCGGACGATCTAAGTCACATAATACAACAGCCCGGAGAGTCAGCCCGTAAGCTTTGGAACAGATTTCTCACTAAGAAGAATCAAATTGTCGACTGTCCGGATGCAGAAGCTTTAGCGGCCTTCAAGCATAGTATCCGGGACGAATGGCTTGCCAGACACCTCGGACAAGAAAAACCAAGGACAATGGAGGCCTTACCAAGCCTCATGACCCGCTTTTGCGCGGGCGAGGACAGTTGGTTAGCCCGTAGAGGCACCAGCGACCCGGGCACATCCGAAATTAGGGATGGCAACGGGAAGCCACGGCACAATAAACATAAGCGTCGAAGCAATGAAGAAAGTCTGGACAGCACGGCGGTCAATGCCGGATTCAGGGGCTCTCGACATGGTCAAAGGAAGAAGCCATTCAAAGGCAGCAAAGAAGGACCGTCCGGCCTGAACAAAGTCCTTGACAGATTATGCCAAATTCATGGCACCTTCGAAAAACCTACGAATCACACCCATAGAGAATGTTGGGTCTTCAAGCAGGCCGGCAGGCTAAACGCCGAACACAAGGGAAGGGAGACACCAAGTGAAGACGAGGATGAGCCTCGCCAACCGAACACTGGGGGACAAAAGAAATTCCCACCAGAGGTCAAAACAGTAAACATGATCTACGCTATGGAGCCCGTCGTCCTCAAATTTAACCCCTGGTCGGCCTGTCCGGTCACCTTCGATCGCAGGGATCATCTGACTAGTATCCGGCTCGGCGGATCGGCTGTCTTGGTGCTCGATCCAATATTTAATGGATACCATCTCACTCAAGTTCTTATGGACGGCGGCAGTAGTCCCAACCTGATATATCAGGACACTGTCCGCAAGATGGGAATAGACCCATCAAGAATACGCCAAAGTAACACTACCTTTAAAGGAGTGATACCTGGCGTCGAAGCCCGCTGCACGGGCTCCCTCATACTAGAGGTTACGTTCGGTTCTCCCGACAACTTCAGAAGCGAAGAACAACTCTTCGACATCGCTCCCTTTCGAAGAGGCTATCACACACTACTCGGAAGAACAGCTTTCGCTCGCTTCAGTGCAGTACCGCACTACGCCTACCTCAAACTCAAGATGCCCGGTCCATGTGGCATCATGACAGTTAGTGGCAGCACAGAGCGTTCATTACATGCGGAAGAATATGTGGCGTCTCTAGCAGCCGAACACTAAGCGGCCGCTCCTACCGAAATAGATGATCGGTCGTCAAGACCCCGGACACGGCTAGACGAGTCCGGCACACCACCTATGGCAATAGCCTAGATAAAACTAAGCTGGGGCCCATAGATATCCCCCCATAGGTGGCACTAGGGGCTGCAAATATGTAACAAAGCCCACAGTTCAGCTTGACTTCATTTAACACTATCTTGCATTTCCATTACTCATCGAGAATAATCAACTTTAGCACAATTACATTAGACTCTTTTTTATGAGCTTTCCTCTTTTACAGATACCAATCGTGTGATACCCTTCCAGGATACGGCACAACAGGGACAAAGGCGCAGACGTGCAGCAAGGCCCCGCTCAAAGGTTTCTCTTTAGATTAAGCCCCTCTGTAAACCTTCTTTACAGTCTCTTGTTGCTTGACATCCCACGGGTATTCAATACACCCATACGGGACACTAGCATTATTGGCATTTCGCCACGACAGACTAATGCACGTACCTGGAACATACAAGGTTGATAATCAAGGGTGTTACTCAGCCCAGTATATGTTATAAAGTCCGAATACCCTCGGGAGTGTTCGGCGTCACGAGTTTGGCCTTATATGCATCAGCTCTGGATCATGTCTTTGGTCAAATGTTGGGTTAGCCCGGCTCCTGGGTTTGCTGCCTTACGTTCCGTTCTATCGGCTAAGGTGGCCAAAGGAGAACTACTGCGATTGTACCCTAGTTATTCCAGATGAGCACCTCAGTAGAGAAAGCCAAAAACTGACGGTCATGATACAGCGAGACTGGTCAACCACTCGAGGACTCATTGAAATCTATAGGATTCCTCCGCATCAATGAAGGACCGATTTCCCGGTCAAGTACGTACGCGCACCGTATCCGGACGCACGCAGAAGTACCAGGGGCTACATAGTAGCCCCACCTTTCAACTCCTATGGCTAATTGAAAGTGTTATAGCTATATAGTCCGGTTGCCTGGTTCGATGTGTGATCACCTCCTTAATGGACCAAGACGTTGGATCAAGTGTGTTCACGCATATTATTTTTCAAACACCCCCACATTATATGCGTGGGGGCTAAAGCAAACGACTGCTAACTTTCATGTTATATGCATACATAACCGGACACACAGGAGACATTATAATACTTTCAGGCAAAAGTATAAAAATAGCCTCTATAATTAACACATAATTGTTTGTAATCAATAGACTTGTCACTCGAACATGACATTCTTCGAGCACTGAGCCTCTATTCTACGGGAACCTTCTACGACCTGCTCAAAATAGTACTCGGCTGGGTCTTGGCTTCCTGTCGGACCCTGGGTTGCAATGCTGGTGGCCTCCATATCCGCCCAATATGTCTTCACACGGGCAAGAGCCATCCGCGCACCCTCTATGCACGCCGACCTCTTCACGGCATCGATTCGCGATCTGGCGCCAAATAGTTGCTACACTAAACCAAAGTAGTTGTCTGGCCTCGGTCCTTTCGGCCATAGATGGTCTATTATAGACCTCATTGCAAGACTGGACAACCTATGGAGCTCAGCTATTGCGGCCATCTTCTCACTTAATGGCAATGAGCATGTTGGAGCGCTAAATTGCGACCAAAATAGCCTTTCTATTTCATTATCTTTATGATCCTTGAATAACTTGGTTGCATCAGCCATACTCTTCGCCAAGTCCGCATACTCATCTGCAGCGCTCCAAAGTTTATCCAAACGAGCATACTTTGGATCTAAGAACTTCATCCGCAGCAAATAGGGATTTCCAGCCGCGATTTCTCCGGCTTGTCGAAGTTCCTCCCGCGCGTCTCTAATATTAGAGCGCATCTCCTTAGCCGAATCCAGCGCCTTCTTTAGGTCATCCGCATTTGCCTGATTCTCCTTCTCGAGAAGCTCATACCGACCGGCGGCGTCCCTCAGCTCCACAACCATCGCAGCTATCTTTTCTTCGCTTCGGAGATGAGCAGCCTGTTCGGCTCTCAAGTCTTCGGTTGCCTTTAGGGCAGCCGCATTGCTAACCCGGGCTTGTTCCTTGGCTAAGGCAAGTTCCGCCCTTGGGGCCTCCATGGCAGCAGCTCCGCCTGTAGCCACATCACATCATATTAATATTACAACAGTCTTACAATTTCCTAAACAAATAAGGAAACACGAGTGCATGCTCTACGACTCATCGAATCACTTGTTCACAAGCGTGATGTCGGCATCCACCACATCAATATGTCGCCTCAATTCGGCGAATTCAGCGGTCTGATCTATCGCCAAACCCTTAGCAACCTGCACATCAATTCAATTGTGATGATTACCTAGGAGTGCGATCCTCCGTTTGCCGCCTAGGGCTGGCAACCAGAGTCTCAGGGGCCACTATCTATACAGAGCACATTGTGCACGGTGCAACCATAAAAATTACGTGTTTTGTTGCGTACCTCAAAGCCTTTGAGCAAGCTTCCAAAGGCTTCGTTTAACCCACTTGTGGCGGATAAAATTTTCTCCAACACCGTACCCATTAGTGTACGGTGGTCCTCCGAGAGCGCAGCTTGCTCCAGGAGGCCCGTCAGTGTGTTCGGTTGGGTACCGGGCTGTCCCGGACCCTTCTCATTACCCTCCATAGGAGCCGAACCCGCCGGGCTCGGGGCGGCCAAAGTGTTAGCTTCCGGCCGCAGTGGGTCTGGGCTCCTCCGTGACGACACCTCAGGGTCACCTGCCCCATGTGGCGGAGAGGCAGGTGGGGTTTCACTCTCCATCATCTCCTGAAGAAGGTCCCCCGATGACGAACCCTGTTGAGATGAGCTACTAGCCGGACTGCAGAAAGTAGATCCAGGTCATAGTTCTCAGAGGAAAAAGCAATAGTTTCTTGTTTATCAACTTACAGCTCGGTGGAGGGCTGGCCCATTTTCGGGCATGATGCAGTGAGGACGCCCTTCGGGGCTGGACTCCCTGGTGAGGTTTTCTTCCCTTGCTTAGGCGCCTCCGTCTCCAAGTCTTCGGAGGCAGCCCTTTTCTTCCCGCAGGGGGAGGAATCCTTGGATTCACCTCCCCGATTATCCTCCTTCGTGGAGGCACTAATTCCCCCGGTTTGGATGAACAATGCGTAAAGCTCGCTCTTTCCTTCATCTTTCCCCGATGGCACTTGGCATAATGCTCGCTCTAGCATCCTGGCTATTGCCGGATTGGGCAAGCCTTCAGGAAGTGGGGCCAGACACCTTATTCTCTCCGCCTTGCTAAGCCAATCCTGGCCGCGGACAGTTTTTCAGACTAATGTTATGATAAATACAAATGAAGTGTTCGGTTATAGGGTTACTTACCTGGGTATCTGGGCGGTTGCAGCTCAGGCCCGCATCCTAGGTGGTGTCCAGACACGTTACTCGTGGCCCAAAGAACAACTTATACATCCCTTCGGGCGTCATGCCAAAGAAGTGCTGAATGGTTCGAGGACCTTCCGGATTGAATTCCCACATCCGGAGAGGACGCCGTTTGCACGACAGGGCCCGCCGAACTAGCATTACTTGGATTATTTTGACAAGACTGATATCCCTCTCAAGAAGCTCCCTAAGACGGCTCTGCAATGTCGGTACGTCATTAGCATACCCCTAGTCCAGTCCCACGTTGGCCCACGACGCTAGTTGAGGTGGAGGGCCCGAGCGGAAGGCGGGGGCGGCCACCCACCTTGTGCCTCAGGGAGCTGTGATGTAAAACCACCGCCGTTGCCACAGATCAGACACCTCCGGGAAGGAACCTTCTAGCCATGGAACATCGGTGTTTCTGCTTATCACGGCGCCTCCGCACTCTGTGTGTCGCCCCTCAATCTCCTTCGGCTTCACATTGAATGTTTTGAGCCATAGGCCGAAGTGTGGGGTGATGTGGAGGAAGGCTTCGCACACGACGATAAATGACGAGATGTGGAGGATGGAATCCGGAGCTAGATCGGGAAAATCTAGCCCATAATAGAACATGAGCCCTCTCACGAAGGGATCAAGAGTAAAGCCCAAGCCTTGGAGGAAGTGGGAAACAAATACGACACTCTCGTTGGGTTCAGGAGAAGGGATGACCTGCCCTGAAGCAAGAAGCCTGTGCTTGACATCAGCAGTCAGATACTCGGCCTCCCTGAGCTTCGCAATGTCCTCCTCTGTGACGGAGGAAGCAATCCACCGACCTTGAAGGTTGGATCCGGACATGATTGAAGATCCGAAGTGCCTAAAACTTGAGCTTCGGGTGTTAGAGATCGAGAAGCAGGAAGGCGCAAGCGTGGTAAGAAAGGGATAGGCCTCCACCCCTATATAAAGGGGGAGAATATCAAGCATCCCCAGAGTAACCGTTTGGGACTTTCCTAAAACACGGAGTCATGCCAACGGGCGTGGTGGGGTTATCCATACCCGTATTGATGAGGACACCGCAATAAGGGGGACACGATCTCTGCTTCGATAAGACGTGCCAAGGAAACCACCTCGCAATGTGTGCGGTGGCTAGTTACAAACAACGGTTGGAATAATGGCCAGGCCATGGCATGATGTCACGCTGTGAAGAGTTGTCAGCAGTTTAGATTTGTGAAATATTGTTCTCTCTATGGTGGTATGTGGAATTTTGTCTTGCAGAGCCGGACATAATTTAAGTGTTCGAAGATTACTTTGGAGTACTCGGAGATGGAACCCGCCTTGCAATGCCGAAGACAATCTGCGTGCCGGACTCATCGTCATTGAAGCCTGGTTCAGGGGATACTGAGGGAGTCCTGGATAAGGGGGTATCCAGACAACCGGACTATATACTTTGGCCGGACTGTTGGACTATGAAGATACAAGATTGAAGACTTCATCCCGTGTTCGGATGGGACTCTCCTTTGCGTGGAAGGCAAGCTTGGCGATTCGGATAATAGATCTCCTTCTCTGTAACCGACTCTGTGTAACCCTAGCCCCCCGGTGTCTATATAAACCGGAGGGTTCAGTCCGTAGGACAACACAATCATAATCATAGGCTAGCTCCTAGGGTTTAGCCTCTACGATCTCGTGGTAGATCAACTCTTGTAATACTCATATCATCGAGATCAATCAAGCAGGAAGTAGGGTATTACCTCCATCGAGAGGGCCTGAACCTGGGTAAACACCGTGTCCCTAGTCTCCTGTTACCATTAGCCTTAGACGCACAGTTCGGGACCCCCTACCTGAGATCCGCCAGTTTTGACACCGACATCCCCCCCCCCCGGCAGGGTGCCAGAACAGGGCCCCAATTGACTTTTGGTGGCTACAGAGGCTTGCGGCGGTGAAACTCCCGATCTATCTTCTTCTTTGATGTTTTTAGGGTATATGAGAATATATAGGTGAAAGAAGTCGATCGGGGGGGTGCTCGAGGGGCCCACGAGACAGAGGGCGCGCCCAGTAGGGGGGCACCCCCCACCCTCGTGGCTTCCTCGAAGCTTCTCTGACGTGAACTCCAAGTCTCCCGGATCATGTTCGTTCCAAAAATCACGCTCCCGAAGGTTTCATTCCGTTTGGACTCCGTTTGATATTCCTTTTCTTCGAAACACTGAAATAGGCAAGAAAACAGCAATATATGTTGGGCCTCCGGTTAATAGGTTAGTCCCAAAAGTAATATAAAAGTGTATAATAAAGCTCATAATCATTCAAAACAGATAATATAATAGCATGAATGCTTCATAAATTATAGATACCTTGGAGACGTATCAGCATCCCCAAGCTTAATTCCTGCTCGTCCTCGAGTAGGTAAATGATAAAAGAAAGAATTTATGAAGTGTGAGTGCTAGCAGGTGCATAAGTTTGATCAATGAAAATTTCAATCACCTTTTCTAGCATGATTATATGTCATAACAGTAGTTCATCTCATAAAACTTTTCACGATCAAGTAACAAGCTATTCACATGTTAAAGCATAGACCAAAAACTTTCTTGAAAACTAGCAAACTTCATTCTTAGTCATCAAACAATTGCAATTCATCTTACTTTCAGGAAGGGTCTATGTCGGAGCTTTGAATTAGCAAACTCCACATACTCAACTATCATATAGTCTTCCATAATTGCTAACACTCACTCAATACTTGTGGTTATGGAGTTTTAATCGGACACTGAGAAAGATAGGGGCTTATAGTGTTGCCTCCCTACATATTCACCTTCGGGTGATGTCAACAATAACAGTTCATGCTAACTTACATCCAATTGGATATATATATATCAGGATCTTCCCAACAGGAGGTGCTTGCCAAAGGATAAAATGAAAAAGGGAAAGGTGAAGATCACCTTGACTCTTGCAAAAAGTAAAAGACAGGCCCTTCGCAAAGGGAAGCAGGGATTTGCAGAGGTGTCAAAGCTCGATTTTTAAATAGAGATAAATAATTTTGAGAGGTATGATCTCATTGTCAACATAACAACCAAGAGTTCCCAATATCTTCCATACTACGTACATTATAGGTGGTTCCCAAACAGAATGGTAAAGATTTAACTCCCCCTCCACCAACAATCACACTCCACGACCATCCGAAACAACGGGGTACCATCCATACCAACAACAGTCCTAGGGGAGTTTTGTTTGCAATTATTTTTGATTTGATTTTGATCTTTTTGATCATGGGACTGGGCATCCCGGTTACCAGCCATTTTTCTCGTGAATGATGAGCAGAGTCCACTCATCTTGAGAATAACCCACCTATCATGGAAGATACTGACAGCCCCTAGTCGCTACATGAGCGATTCGGGCATACAAAACAGATTATGGGTTGAAGGTTTAGAGTTTGGCACATGCAAATTTACTTGGAACGGTAGGTAAATACCGCATATAGGTAGGTATGGTGGACACTCATGGCAAAAACTGGGTTAAGGATATTGGAAGCACAAGTAGTATCTCTACTTGGTGCAAGGAATTTTGGCTAGCATGAGGGGGAAAGGCAAGCTCAACATGTTTGAATGATCCATGACAATATACTTTAACTGAGATGTGAGAAAACATAACCCATTATGTTGTCTTCCTTATCCAACATCAACTCTTTAGCATGTCATACTTAATGAGTGCTCACAATTATAAAATATGTCTAAGATAGTATATTTATATGTGAAATCTCTCTTCCTTCAATATTCTTTCATGAATTGTTCAAGTGACCAATACAATGCTTGCTATCCTCCAATAAATTTACAACCTCTACTTCTTATATGTGAAGTCATTACTCCCCATGGGATAAGAAAATGAAGCATATATAATTTTAGATTTATGACATTCAACTCATTCAACCATTTACTCATAGGATATAAGTGAATCACACGAGTAAATGACAAACTACTCCAAAAAGATATGAGTGAAGATAAATGAGTAGTTAAATAATTATGTAACTATGTGAAGACTCTCTCTCATTTAAGAATATCAGATCCTGGTATTTTATTCAAACAGCAAGCAAAACAAAATAAAATTGCATTGCAAGGATAGCATGACTCATGTGAAGAAGCAAAAAACTTAGGTTCAACCGATAC
Organism: Triticum dicoccoides; assembly: GCF_002162155.2. NCBI lineage: Eukaryota > Viridiplantae > Streptophyta > Magnoliopsida > Poales > Poaceae > Triticum > Triticum dicoccoides. Next base: position 148,618,236 of record NC_041383.1, on the reverse strand, counting down.
TAACCGATAATTGTTGAAGAAGAAAGGTGGGATGCCTACCGGGGCATCCCCAAGCTTAGATGCTTGAGACTTCTTGGAATATTATCTTGGGGTGCCTTGGGCATCCCCAATCTTGAACTTTTGTGTCTCCTTAATTCCTCTCATATCATGGTTTCTCTATTTCTCAAAAACTTCATCCACATAAAACTGAACAAGAACTGTGAGATAAGTTAGTATAAAACAATGCAAAACCTTATCATTTTCTACTGTAACAAATCACTAAAATTATTATTCAACATTGCATACTAAATGTCTCTGCATATTTAAGACTGCTATCCTCAAATAGAATCATTAAACAAGCAAACATATGCAAACAATGCAAACATAACAGCAATCTGCCAAAACAGTATAGTCTGTAAAGAATGCAAGATTAATCATACTTCCCAAACTCCAAAAATTATAAGAAAAATACTACGCTGTATAAGATTTATCAGAGATCATTATGCAAAAAGACTCAACATTATATCACTTTTCTAGGGAATTTTTACAACAATGGTAAACTTTCTGTTTTGAAACAGCAACATGTATACATGCAAAATAAGCATGGTAAAGGCTATCCTTGACATCTTTATTGAAAATATGGATGCAAAACATTATTCTTAATAACATCAAGGAAATACTAACAAAATAAAATGATGCTCCAAGCAAAACACATATCATGTGGTGAATAAAAATATAGCTCCAAGTAAAGTTACCTATGAACGAAGACGAAAGAGGGGATGCCTTCCGCGGCATCCCCAAGTTTACGCTCTTGGTTGTCCTTGGATATTACCTTTGGGTGCCTTGGTCATCCCCAAGCTTAGGCTCTTACCACTCCTTATTCCATAGTCCATCGAATCTTTACCCAAAACTTGAAAACTTCACAACACGAAACTCAAAACAAAACTCGTAAGCTCCGTTAGTATAAGAAAATAAATCACCACTTAGGTACTGTAATTAACTCATTATTTATTCATATTGGTGTTAAAGCTACTATATTCCAACTTCTCTATGGTTCATATCCTCCGATACTACTCATAGATTCATCAAAATAAGCAAACAACACATAGAAAACAGAACCTGTCAAAAACAGAACAGTCTGTAGTAATTTGTATCAAACGTATACTTCTGGACCTCCAAAAATTCTGAAATAAATTTGTGGACCTGATTAATTTGTCTATTAACCATCTTCAAAAAGAATCAACCTAAAATCACTCTCCAGTAAAAAATGGCAGCTAATCTCGTGAGCGCAAAGTTTCTGTTTTTTACAGCAAGATCATATAGACTTCAACCCAAGTCTTCCCAAAGGCTCTACTTGGCACTTTATTGAAACAAAAGCTATAAAACATGATTACTATAGTAGCATAATAATGTGGACACACAAAAACAGTAAGGGTAAATATTGGGTTGTCTCCCAACAAGCGCTTTTCTTTAATGCCTTTCTAGCTAGGCATGATGATGACAATGATGCTCACATAAAAGATAAGAATTGAAACATAAATAGAGCATCATGAAGAATATGACTAGCACATTTAAGTGTAACCCACTTCCTATGCATAGGGATTTTGTGAGCAAACAACTTACGGGAACAATAATCAACTAGCATAGGAAGGCAAAACAAGCATAACTTCAAGATTTTAAGCACATAGGGAGGAAACTTGATATTATTCCAATTCCAACAAGCATGTGTTCCTCCCTCAAAATAATTTTCAGTAGCATCATGAATGAATTCAACAATATAACCAGCACCTAAAGCATTCTTTTCATGATCTACAAGCATAGAAAATTTACTACTCTCCACATAAGCAAAATTCTTCTCATTCGGAATGGTGGGAGTATCATAAGAGACTTGAATACTATAAATTGTTTCCACATTAAAAGAGTAATGTTCAGAAAAATGGTAATCATAATCATGACAAGTTTTATAAATATAATCATCACTACTTTTTATAGCATAAGTTTCATCACAATAATCATCATAAGTAGCAACTTTGTTCTCATCATAATCGATTGAAACCTCTTCCAAGATAGTGGGATCATCACTAAATAAAGTTGACACTCTTCCAAATCCACTTTCATAAATATTATAAGATTCCTAAAGTTGACACTCTTCCAAACCCACTTTCATCAATATAATCGTCATAGGTAAGAGGCATGCTATCATCATAACAACTTTGCATATCAAAACTTGGGATGCTAAAAATATCATCTTCATTAAACGTAGCATCCCCAAGATAGGGACAAACATTAATTTCAGCAAATATATTCTCAAATATTTCATCCTCATCAAACATAGCTTCCCCAAGCTTGGGCCTTTTCATATCATAAGCATAATCACGCTCATCATTAATAGTATGGATAGCACCAATAGTATAGCAATTATCATCATCACAATGTGTAGTAGGAGCAATATCATTTGGGAGGGATACCTTTTTACCTTTTCTGCTCCTTCTCTTCCTTTTCTTCTTCACATTATGTGTGGGTTCAATCCTCTTCTTTGAGCTCCTTATTGATAAGATTGGTTGAATAGAAGGCTCCTCCTCGATACCTGATTCATCATAAGAAATAATAGGAGGATAATGGGAAGTCTCTTCCCTTTCATTAGTATTCTCTTCATCTTCTATTTGTTTTTCTTTTCTTTAGGTAATTGGCAATATAAGGATTTTCAATGCAATTCACCGCACAATACATATAAATTTCCTCTAGATCAAAATCAAAGAGCTTCTCAAGGGAAAATTCTGGAAGATGCTTACTTAAACATTTCATTTCTTCATAACCCAAAAGCAAACTAAGTTCATTTTAATGTGCAAGGGAAATCAAATCATCACAATGTTTGGACACGATTTGATCATGAAATAATTTGCATCGGAGATGTAAATGACCACGTTCATTGCAAAGTTCACAAGTACGGCAAAGGAAATGTAAATTTTTAGCACTCACATTTAACCTTTCTTGCAACAATTTAGTTTCTAAATGCTTATGCCTCTTGCAATATCTATCTTCTCTATTTGGTGTGTTCATGCAAACATGCACTCCACAAAAGTTGGCATGCTTATAAGAGACATTTTTATCATAACTAGTGCAATCATCATTAGTACTATGGATATTCAAGGAGTTCATACTAACAACATTGCAATCATGATCATCATTCAAATATTTAGTATCAAACATTTTATAGACTTCTTCTTCTTCTAGCACTTGAGCACAATTTTCCTTTTCATCATACTTACGAAAGATATTAAAAAGATGAAGCGTAAGAGGCAAACTCAATTCCATTTTTTAGTTTTTCTTTTATAGACTAAACTAGTGGTATAACAAGAAACAAAAATATTCGATTGCAAGATCGAAAGATATACCTTCAATCACTCACCACCCCGGCAACGGCACCAGAAAAGAGCTTGATGTCTACTATACAACCTTCTTCTTGTAGACGTTGTTGGGCCTCCAAGTGCAGAGGTTTGTAGGACAGTAGCAAATTTCCCTCAAGTGGATGACCTAAGGTTTATCAATCCGTGGGAGGCGTAGGATGAATATGGTCTCTCTCAAACAACCCTGCAACCAAATAACAAAGAGTATCTTGTGTCCCCAACACACCCAATACAATGGTAAATTGTATATGTGCACTAGTTCGGTGAAGAGATGGTGATACAAGTGCAATATGGATGGTAGATAAAGGTATTTGTAATCTGTAATTATAAAAACAGCAAGGTAACTAATGATAAAAGTGAGCGTAAACGGTATTGCAATGGTAGGAAACAAGGCCTAAGGTTCATACTTTCACTAGTGCAAGTTCTCTAAACAATAATAACATAATTGGACCAAATAACAATCCCTCAACATGCAACAAAGAGTCACTCCAAAGCCACTAATAGCGGAGAACAAACAAAGAGATTATGGTAGGGTACGAAACCACCTCAAAGTTATCCTTTTTGATCTATCTATTCAAGAGTCCGTAGTAAAATAACATGAAGCTATTCTTTCCGTTCAATCTATCATAGAGTTCATACTAGAATAACACCTTAAGACACAAATCAACAAAAACTCTAATGTCACCTAGATACTCCATTGTCACCTCAAGTATCCGTGGGCATGATTATACGATATGCATCACACAATCTCAGATTCATCTATTCAACCAACACAAAGTACTTCAAAGAGTGCCCCAATGTTTCTACCGGAGAGTCAACCCGAAAACGTGTGCCAACCCCTATGCATAGGTTCATGGGCAGAACCCGCAAGTTGATCACCAAAACATACAACAAGTGGATCACGTGATATCCCATTGTCACCACAGATAAGCACGGCAAGACATACATCAAGTGTTCTTAAATCCTTAAAGACTCAATCCGATAAGATAACTTCAAAGGAAAAACTCAATCCATTACAAGAGAGTAGAGGGGGAGAAACATCATAAGATCCAACTATAATAGCAAAGCTCGCGATACATCAAGATCGTGCCATAGAGAGAACACGAGAGAGAGAGATCAAACACATAGCTACTGGTACATACCCTCAGCCCCGAGGGTGAACTACTCCCTCCTCGTCATGGAGAGCGCCGGGATGATGAAGATGGCCACCGGTAAGGGATCCCCCCTCCGTCAGGGTGTCAGAACAGGGCCCCGATTGACTTTTGGTGGCTACAGAGGCTTGCGACGGCCGAACTCCCGATCTATCTTCTTCTTCGATGTTTTTAGGGTATATGGGAATATATAGGTGAAAGAAGTCGGTCGAGGGGGGTGCTTGAGGGGCCCATGAGAGAGGGGGCACGCCCAGTAGGGGGGCTCCCCCCACCCTCGTGGCTTCCTCGAAGCTTCTTTGACGTGAACTCCAAGTCTCTTGGATCATGTTCATTCCAAAAATCACACTCCCGAAGGTTTCATTCCGTTTAGACTCCGTTTGATATTCCTTTTCTTCGAAACACTGAAATAGGCAAGAAAACAGCAATATGGGCTGGGCCTCCAGTTAATAGGTTAGTCCCAAAAGTAATATAAAAGTGTATAATAAAGCCCATAATCATTCAAAAGAGATAATATAATATCATGAATGCTTCATAAATTATAGATACGTTGGAGACGTATCAATGACAACCGCATGAAAAAAGTCATAGCCGCAGCAGAAGCAGGGGGCAGGAGAAAAAGAAAGAACGAAGAAGAAGACGAAGAGAGGAAGAGGAGAACAAAATCAAGAGGCATGGCAATTGACAAGAAAAAGATAAAGCGGCACAAATAGGTAAATAACAGTAATGCATGATGCCATATGCCCCTAAAGCAAAGCCCTGTTTTCATACCTGAACTAAAAAGAACTGTCTGGATACTTTCAGGAACAAGATGAACTCCAACAGCCGGATGATGTCAACAACCCCAAAAACAAGGATGGACGCAACAAATCAAGCAACCTCACAACAGAAAATGCTACGAAAACAACTACCCCAACACAAGAACAAGATACAATCGTCCTCAGAACCAGTGAAGAGGTCAGTACGAACATCCAATTTCCCTTTCAAAACTAGATAAAGTTATAAGTTAACTGACAAACCTCCAACAAAATGCAGGCTCAGCTGGACAACCATCAAATTAGCAGTCCCGCGAACCAAACACAAGAAGCTGACCATCAATCAACGTTAGCATCACACACAACAAAGAAGAAGAAAACATCGAACAGGAGGTAAACTTCGACAACCCATTACACCCCACACCGGAAACTCATAATGGCAGGAAGAAAATGCACCGCAAACTCGAATTCTTTGATCTCCAGGTACCACAAGCACAACAAGAACAACAAGCGACCCGCCTTGAACTTGAACCCCATGATGGACCTCAAACAGACGAAAGCGTCACCAAACAACAAGTTTGTGTACAAGTGATTTCCAGTGCCACAATAATGCAGATGACCATCACAAATAAAGAGCAGAAAGCACAAGACAACCTCGGAACTGTTTCACCTGACAAAGAAATAGTCAACACAGGCACGAATAACCCAATCATCAATGCAGAGGTAAAATTCAACAACAACAACCCCTGTTGAAAGAATTTATAATGTCTGAACTACATAATACACCCTGCGACCGCAATACAAGGATTATAAGAGATGACTCATCATTTTTTCTTAACAAATGCAGGAAAGAAACAAGTACGTTAATCTTGAGGATCAACAACCAGCACAACCAAAGGAAACTCGAAAACACAGAGAACTTCAAACAACAATGGTTGAAGAGGTGAGGTTACAAACCATGTTTCTATGAGGAAAAAGTATTGTTGCTACGATGAAGTTCACACGTACGAGGCAGTTCAGACAAAAATGAAGTTTAGCCTATAATTTCAATTTTATTAAACAAGAAAAGGAAGCAAATGAAAGCACTGGCATAGATATTCAACATGAAAAACAAGAGGACAACACGAAACAAGGAGAAGCCGTATTTCAAGCAGTAGACAGTCCTGCCAATGCAGAGAAACAGGTCTTATAAAAAAAATCCTGCATCTGCACAGTCAGAAATGATCGCATTTTTTAATTACTTTTTGTGTTGAAACAGGCACAGGAAGCTCAAGAGAGCACAAACAATCAACACCATCAAACACATCTGGAGGAGACCAATGATCAAGTGGAAGATGTTCTTCAAATGGTAGACAACAAAGCCACTGAAGACCAAGCCTCGAAAAATTCAATCACCGAACAACAGGTAGCAGAGACGATAGCAACGTCAACGATTGAAAAGGTAAAGTTACATAACCTGATGATGTCTGAACTACATAATACACCCTGCGACCGCAATACAAGGATTATAAGCGATGACTGACCATTCTCTCTGAACAAACGCAGGAAACAAACAAGTACGTTGATCTCAAAGATCAGTAACCAGGACAACCAAAAGAAACTCAAAAACACAGAGAACTTGAAACGACAATGACTGAAGAGGTGAGGTTAGAAAACCTCTTTCTATGACAAAAAATATATTGTTGAAACGATGAAGTCCGCATGTAACAACTCAGCAAAAATGAAGTTTAGTCTATAATTTCAATTTTCATTAAACAGGAAAAGGAAGCATACAAAAACACTGGCGTAGATATTCAACATGAAAAACAAGAGGACAACACGAAACAAGAAGAACCCGTATTTCCAGTAGTAGACAATCCTGCCACTGTAGAGAAAGAGGTCTTACAAAAAATAGCTTCAACTCTACAGTCAGAAATGCACAATTTTTTTAATTACTATTTGTATTGGAATAGGCACAAGAAACTCAAGAGAGCACAAACAATCAAGACCATCAAACACATCCAGAGGAGATCAATGATCGAGTGGGACATGTTCTTCAAACGGTAGACAGCAATGCCACTAAAGACCAAGCCACAAAAAATTTACTCACAGAACCACAGGTAGCAGAGACGATAGCAGCGTCAACGATTGAAAAGGTAAAGTCACATAATCTGCAACTATGAAATTATAAAATAGCTCCATGAACACTCAATTAAACTCCCACATAGAACCTCTTGTTCACTCAAATGAACTCCCACTTTGCCACTTCTATGTTTGAACAGCTGCAACGAGAGAAGGCCCAAAAACCCCCCATTCGATGAAGAACAATCAGTAGTAACAACAAAAAATAAAGAGGTCAAATCACATAATACCTCTTGACGATCTTATAGTTCAAAAACACGCACTTGACTTTTCACTATTTTTCTAGCATCACAGACAGGGGAGGCCAATGAGCAAAAGGACCACTAAAGAAGGCCAACATGTCCTTCAATTGGTAGACATCAACGTCACACAAGACCAAGCCCCGAAATATTCACTCACCGAACAACAGGTAGCAGAGACGGCATCAGCGACAACGACTGAAAAGGTAAAGTTACTTAAGCTGATCCTATGAAAGTATAAAATAGTTCTATTGAACCTCAAATGCACTCCCACTTAGCCACCTCTATGTTTGAAAAGCTCCAAGACAAAAAAGAGGACAACAACGATGAACTCCAAAAGAAAGAACAAGAAGATGCACAAAAACCTCCATTGAACAAAGAACGGGCGGAGCAGTGAGCAGCAGAAACGAAAACACCAGCAAACACGACAGAAGAAGCCGACTGATGAGGTAAAGTTACGTAAGGTGATTCTGCGAAAATATAAAGTAGGTCCACAAAAACCCAAAAGTAGTGCCACTTAGCCACATTTATGCTTCAACAGCTGTAGGACAAAAGCGAGGACAGTGACGATGAAGACCAAAAGACAGAACAAGAAGATCCGCAAAAAACAACACCCAGCAAAGAACAGGTTGAACAGTCAGCAGCAGCAACGACAGCTAAACAGGTGAAGTTGCACAAAATGTTTCTACAAAATTATAGCTTAATCTCAATAAAAGAACGCCTATTCAGAAACAAATAGCTCGAAACACGCACCAAACACTTCGCTATTTTTAGGTCACAGCTGCTATGATTAAAATAAAGAACCAAATTAATTATTTAACGCTTTTTCAATGATAACGCAGAAACATGAAGAAGGCAACCACAGATACAATCAATGAAGCAGACACTCAGATTGTTCTACAGAAACTTGGTTATAATATTTTAGAGAAAGAACCAGATACTATTGAAGAAAACCTTACACCATCGTACGACGGTAATTCTTCTGGCAAACAGGTTACTGCCAACTTGGTTGAGACTGATAAACAAGACGACTCAAACAAAGATACAGAAGAAACTGGACAAAAGGGTACTGACGAATCAAGCTTCAGATGTACAACGCAAAAAGGACAACATCACATGCCGCCAGAAGCAGAACAAGAACAACAAAGGAACAACACTAGACAGAACATATATTCTAGCATTGAAGCAGGCAAGACAATAGAAACTTAATTGCTATCTTGCAACTTGAAACTATTTACATTAAATTAAAAATCATCCCAGGTACAAAGGAAGAAGAGGGCAAACATTGTCAGCAAAGCCATCGAAGACCTGTACAATGATGTATGCAAGCCATGGACAAAGAAAGAGAGGTAAGTTCATGTAACTAACACGCAACATATTCTTACATACAATGATTTTAACTGTATCATGTCTAAAATAAAATATTTTTGTAAATATACTTTCCAGGGATGAGCTTTTCATTACTACGGACAGGTTCGATGTCAATCTAGGTCATGTCGCTGAAAGCTTCAAGGTCGGTAAACCAGTAAGCAGCGAAGCAATCGAGCCCATGCTAATGATCTTGAGAAAACAACTCAGTGGCACAGGGAAAAAGATTCTATCGTTAAGCACTGTAACTAAAGATCACAGCAAAAGGATCACGTTTAAACCGATGAAATATCAGTTTATTAATAGATAAACTTCATCTATAACTGAACTGACGAATTCCCTTTGTGTATGTATGACAAAACAAGCGGCAATCAATAAAAGAAGACGACGAGGAAGATCCAATGTGCTACAAAAATAATGATGAAGCACATATTAGGAAAAAAACTACTACATGTCAGGCTTAGAGCATTTTTCAACATAGAAGAAGAAGAAAGAAAACTACAAGATTATAACATGGTAAGTAGATCAGCTATTAGAGAAACAAAATAAAATTACGTAACTTATGCAAAGTTCTCTTTTATGGCATGCAAACCATTTCTAAATCTAACAAGATTTCCAAATGTTTTCTTTTTATTTTCTGCTTTGAAGTTCCTTCTACCATGTTTGATGCGTGGGTTTAACAAAGACGAAACTATAAGCCATTACTTCACCGTTATAGTTAACATGGAAAAACAACGCTTTGGACTCCTTGACTCTTCAACTGCATATCCAGGCACAATAGAATTCTTCAACAATGTAACCAGCAAAATAATGAAAATCTGGAAGCACATAAGCACAGAGCTGCAGCTTTCACACAGAAGCATCGACCATTTCAAAAAGTTCAAACTGCAAGTGCCACTCCAAGGAGAAGACATGTAAGCTCTTCCAACATTTCTATTCTTTCTTTTTTTCAATGAAAGATTCACTACTAATATTCCTCAAATAATTATGTTCTTTCATTTTTTTTAAATGCAACATTTACTACTAACATTCCTCCCCTATTCCTCTTCTTTACGTTTCTCAAATGCAACAAATTTACTACTACCATTCCTCTATATGCAGAATGGACTGTGCATTCTATATGTACATGAATCTGAAGCACTACTCCAAAGAAGGAACAACAACGGTCTTAGAGGAAAAACAAGTACCAGAGTTGAGGAAAGAAATTATATATCAACTAATCAATCAACAGAGAGGCAATACCACACTGTCATTAATCAAGTGTACAATAGGTTAGTCTTTTCATAAACAAAACTTTAAAATTTTGTCACACTACCAACTAGTAATAAGTTTTATTATTATTATTTATTTTTTGATTCTAACATATATCTGAAGTATGAAGTCGATATGGGAGACAAAGTAATGCAACAGACAGAATGTTGCATACTAGAAGAGTTTCTGCCAAATCCGAAGCCAAAGGAACATATTATGCATGCAACAACCAGCAAAGAGAAAGAAGTTATTGATATATACAGTGAACACAAAGAGCTTATGCATGCCAGCAGCCATGCCGCGTCGTCAAAGAATCTAGCACGGACGAGAAAGAAAAGGATCCACCAATAGAACCAGATCAACCACCGCCAGACGACACGATACCACTCCAACCTAAAGACCCAACGGACATCAATAACGAGCAAAATATCAATAGCAATACCATGAGTGCAGATCAACTTGAACAAACAGGCACTGCTATAAAAGAGGATGACAGAAGCAACGATGTGCCAAATACACAAGAATAGGTTTCCGAGCAGAACAAACAACATGTCCTTCTTCGAGAAGACACAGGCTCGACAAGCAATCAGCAAGGCACCTCCAGCACCATCTCTTTAGACTTCCTAAAACCAAAAACAACGAAAAAGCATGAAGAAGTTGATAAATTTCTTTTAAGCCTTAACCCGCACCAACTACAGGTATACTATGAGTTTATAGAGATGGGATATGAATTCAATGAAATCAAAACATGTCTGCTTGAGCATGAAGAATTTGAATTCTACAAAAATGCCACGCCGTATTTGACAAGTTTGCAGCAAGAATCAGGAGAACATTCAATGGCTCAATCACCCGAGAACAGCTCAGCCAAGAAAACCTTGGTCAAGAAGAGGCCGGTGAAGCCTTCGAAAAGGCTTGATGGAAAAAATCAAGATTCCTACATTTGTCCCAGGAGATTTCAAATTTATGAAAAAAGCCAAGGCACTTCATGAATACCTATCCAGCAAAGAAGGACCGGAAGAATGCAGACAGTAAGTACTTTGTCTTGTTAAAAGAAAAAACAGAGAAGTGTTTCTCTTTTTTCAATCCACCACCTAACTAATGTATAAACCTTTTCTGCTTGCAGTCTAAACGTATATACTAGCTCCAAGCGACCCGATTGGATTACATGAGAAAACATAATGGAACAGCTGCGAAAAGGAGATGGATAGATGGAGGGCTCCGTCGCAAATGCATAGCTCGAAGAATGGACGGTGCAGCAACACTACAACACCACCGATAAAGCCATACTATCTGTAGAATTTGCAAACGTATGAAGTTGGACAAAAACACTTCAATTATTACAGAGATTAAATGTTTCAACTAAAAAGTAGACACCTTTTTTGTCGCAGATTGTGCTCGGTGTTAATACTGAATGAGAAGGAGGACTACGAGAATTCAATGAGGAAGAAGCATTGGAACAGTTTGTACCCTTGTAAGAGGGAAAGAACTTTTAAAGAAAAAGCTGGTAAGTTAATAGAAATATACAAACATAATTCATTCTTCCTAAAGATTGCACATTTACATGTCATTTAATTCGTCTGACGACAATGAACTTTAACTCACTATCTCCAAACACCGCATATTGTGATACCTCACAACACAGCTAAACACTTCACACTATACATGCTGAACAAGTACACGAACTCCATCGACATACTTGCCTCAATGAATTACAGACAAACAGAAGACAATACATCGAAAAAACACCATAAGGATCACCCAGAACTGGTACGTCAATTCAACCTTGGTTTTCCTATTCTTGCATTACATTTCTTAATGGCAATATCCAACAATAAAACCAAACCGTAATCATAGATTAAAAGGATGTATGCACTCATGAAGAAGCATTATGGAGAAGCGGTACTAGAAGCCAACAATGAACCAAACTGGTCGAGGATAGCATAAACACCTAACAGCGTTTGCGTGCCAAAACAGCAGGGTACCCAATGCAGACACTTCATGGTTCAATTTGCAAAATACTGGAATGGCATTGATCTCACAAAAGACGACAAGGATTTCCATGTGAGTAAATAGTACGAGAGCAACAATTTTATTTTATAAGCAGCACTCCTTGAATGCTTCAATTATCTCATCAAATAAAGATAAAAGAATATCCAATGACCTTCATGCAGGATAGCAAGGTAGAGACCGAGTGGAAACCAGAGTTTCTTTGTACAACCATATTTGGTGAAACAAACCAAATAAAGTGCGAGCAACCACCTGGAAGAATCAAAGAGTTCAAACCAAAAACTTCAAAGTTCTTTTCCACCAACAAAGGTACAAAATTTTTCTCTGCTTATCTCTTTTTGTAATGTCCTACACATTCCATAGTTATCACGAGAGCTTACATATTACACATCTGCTTCCGCTGACAAAACTGATGCAACAAAAAGGAAAAAAGGACGAAGCAGCAATCCATACCCAAAACATTCACATCGCTTCCAACACACAAAGGAAGCATCCGACCTCTTCCAAATAGTCATGAGCGACAGCTGGCAGGAAGAATTCAAAAAGTGAGTTGTTTTCTATTGCACCTAAAAATAGTTGGAAGCAATGTGATTGTCATCTACAAATTTATTTTATTTTCCTGCCGCAGCAAAATTGTATTTAGGCGCATTCATAGAGATAGCGAAAGTACACAACTTACTGCAGCCTAACTGAAGGCAGTATTTGGTCCAAGACCAGCACAGACGAACATACCACACCATATAGAAAAGAGAGTCCTCAAAGATATAGCAGAAATCTTGGAAAGTAGACAAGATTCAAAAGAGAATGATAGAGTAATATTAGGCCCAAACTTTGCGGAGGTAAATTTTTAAAAATCTATATTGCGACGCCTGCTCTTTTATATTGTTACACAACTGTTTTTTTTGATAGTTTTCTTATCGTAATTATTGTTTGCAGCGTGTACTGGATTTAAAGAATCGCAGAACTACTATAAGAAAATTTAAAACTGAATTCCAAAGAACAAAGAATTAGTTGGTTCCCATATATCTTAAAGAACATTAACGGAATAAGCTCTCAACAGCAAACATGGTAACATCTCGCTACTTCACAACAAAATAACAAAAAATTTGTTCTATCAAATTACTTTATATTAAACTGTCATCTGACCAACAAATATTTCATTCACGGATATTCATTACACTCGAGAAGGATCACCGCTACGTGTTGTATATGTTGGACAAATATAAAAAAAAGTTCATATTATTGATCCTCAAGAAACAACTCCAAAAGAATTTTAGAAAGAAAAGGTAGACATGCATAATTTGCATCCATTAGAAGCAGATCGAATTCTTCAGGAAAAGGATGAGGCTCAACAGGAAAGAAAAGAACAGTTTGAAAAATATCATGCTCATAAGTCGGCAATCGTAAGAATTTCTAAATAATGTTTTTTTTCAGTTTTACAAGTTGCAAAATTATAACAATTACAAAACGCAAATCCCAGGTACCTAGGATTAAAGAAGTCTTCAATGCCATACTAGGAGAAACAATGTGTACAAAGAAAACAAGATGGCAATTTCATATTGTGCAAGATGTTCTGGTGGTAGAAAAGGGAGAATCACCATTTGTTGTTTTAAAGCTTGCATCGCTCTACAATGGTGAAAAGTTCGGCGAAGACCTGGAAGATTTGACAGTAAGTTTTCAATGAAAATCTTGTGCACAAAATACATAGAAAATATTGGAATATATAATATACACCTTTTATGCACCAACTCTAAGATTATACTTCTATTATCAGCGAAATTTTATAGGATGAAGTGGAAGACTGGAGGGCAGAGGCAATGTACATTCTTTAACTTAGCGAGATGAATCAAGTCAGAGCTAATGAAATGGGAGATGAGATTAGCAAGATCTTCAGCAAGAACAGAGACTAAACCTTTTGATTTAGCAAGCAAGACTAATTCGATCAAAACATGACAAAACAGTTTAACAATGAGTAATATTTATATATGTAATCTAGTTACAAATTGTGTGTTCATCATCAAAAGAGACGTCATCAGAGAGTGCCAGTACACTATAAACAACAGTGCCTTTTTTGAACTGTAACACAGTAGTGATTTCAAAAACGAAATCCTACCCATGACTCTGGAGACCACTAGCCCGTGCCTCCAGACTGGAGATGCTGCACACCAGTGCCTCCACAGGCAACAAGGCCCCATGCCTCCGGAGAAGCTAGCTGCTCCGCACACGTGACTGGAGATGGTGCACACTCGTGCCTCCGCAGGGGACAAGGCCCCATGCCTCCCGAGAATACACACATGTGCATGAACACACGTGACTGGACATGCTTCAAATCCGTGCCTCCCGGGAATACACACATGTGCATGCACACACATATCTCTAGTGCCTCAACCGTCGCTAGCTGGTACGCACACGTGACTGGACATTCAGCAAATCCGTGCCTCCACAAGAGACAAGGCCCCATGCCTCCGAAGAATACACACATGTGCATGCACGCACGTGACTGGACATGCTTCAAATCCGTGCCTCCCGAGAATACACACATGTGCATGCACGCACATATGTCTAGTGCCTCTAGCTGGTACGCACACATGAGTCGACATGCTTCAAATCCGTGCCTCCACAGGAGACCAGGCCACATGCCTCCGAAGAATACACACATGTGCATGCACGCACATACCTCTAGTGCCTAAACCATGTTTAGCTACGCACACGTGACTGGACATGTTTCAAATCCGTACCTTTCTAGGCGAAGCACCTTGTCTTTTGCACGATCTGTTAAAAAAATTCTCCTGAGTTCTGAACTTCTTATAGAATATCATTAACTTCAGCAAACAACCAAATGAGAGAAAAAACACTCACCACAAACCAACACGCTGCACAACCAAACACACACTTCGACACATGCCCACCCTTCAAGATATTTATGAAAATTTAATGAGCCAAAGACGAGCAGGAGGTTCCCGCGTCGGAGGCGCCGTATGACGCCACGACGTACAACGCACTGCATGAACCAACACGCCTGCACGACCAACACACACTTCGACACATGCCCACCCTTCAAGATGTTTATGAAAATTTAACGAGCCGAAGGTGAGCTAGAGGTTCCCCGCCCCGGAGGCGCCATGTGGTGCCACGACTTACAACGCGCCGCACGAACCAACACGCCTGC
>NC_041383.1:148551071-148602372 GCF_002162155.2 Triticum dicoccoides | reverse complement strand
CCCACCCTTCAAGATGTTTATGAATATTTAACGAGCCGAAGGCGAGCAGGAGGTTCTCCGCGCCGAAGGCACTGTGTGACGCCCCGACATACACACGCCACACGAACCAACACGCCTGCATGACCAACACACACTTCGACACATGCCCATCCTTCAAGATGTTTATGAAAATTTAATGAGCCGAAGGCGAGCGGGAGGTTCTCCGTGTCGGAGGCGCCGTGTGACGCCCCGACGTACTACGCGCCGCACGAACCAATACGCCTGCACGACCAACACACACTTCGACACATGCCCATCCTTCAAGATGTCTATGAAAATTTAATGAGCAGGAGGTTCCCCACGCCGGAGGCGCCGTGTGACGCCTCGATGTACAACGCGCCGCACGAACCAACACGCCTACACAACCACTACACACTTCGACACATGCCCAACCTTCAAGATGTTTATGAAAACTTAACGAGCCGAAGGCGAGAAAGAGGTTCCCCGCGCCGGAGGCGCCATGCTGCAATTTTGTAAACTTATACAAACCATGCCTTTGCTAGTATACAAGTGTGTGTATAGAGAATATAGACATTTGCATTGACAGGATTGAGCAATGCCTCTATAGTCATCCCTACGGTGCATCAAACCATGCCTTTGATAGTGTTCCTCTTTTTCCTTACTTGAAAGGTCATATTTGATAGTGTTCGTAGCCCCCACCCTTAACTACCCCATAAATCTCCATTACCCGGAAATATAATGGGAATAAAAAGGGAAACAAAAAGAAAATAGGGAACCAACGCGATTGGCGGTTATTTTCTTAGTGTTATCACGCGGAAAGGTAAAAATGGAAAATGCTGGTAGTTGAAGGGTTAAACTGCAAAATGCACGAAACCACAAACCGGAAAAGAAAAACCGGGAACCAACCCTGCCGGTTGGTTTTCCCTCGCGGGATAGCTCCACGCGTGACACTTATCGCGCGCGTAGCGCTCCCCAACCACTCGCTACGAGTGCTCCGAAGGAGCGCCCATTAACTAGTTGCTCTCCCGATTAGGAGCTCCCCTCTTGATCCCAGACCATTCTGTGGCCGTCAGATACGGGACCGGATGAAGCACCGTTGCATTTAGCCCATACCATTTGGGATTTTTTTGAAGGGATCCCACTTGGGAGTTTCCAAAACGGACACGGAAATGAATTAATACTCGCCGTGATTGCTTTCGGTATCAACCGTGATTGCTTTTTTGGGGGGGAAACAGCTTAGTTACGCTAACACATCGGTTTTGATCATCATGTTAATTTGCTTTGTTACCGAATATATTTTGCTTACGAGAAAGCTATTCTCCTGCCGACTGGCAGTTAGCGACAGATACCTACGATCGCTCCTGCCAGTTTTTTTCCTTCGATCTTTCTTGACGATCGCTCCCGCGCCCGCTCACTTTTTTCCCTTCGATCTTTCTTTCCGATCCTGTCGCTCCTGCTTGCCTTTCTTTTTTCCTTCAGCGCTAATTTTTTTCCTTCAACGCTAAAAAAATATAAGTGCTACATGTAGGATTTGAACCTAGCACCCGTTGTGTTTATACACACCATCCTTGCCATTACAACAACCAGTACTGGTTGTTCTCTATCAAAAGATAACGAGGTATTCGTACCTTTTTACTACTATATGAGAAAAGAAATGAAAAAAATTATTGTTCTTTTTCTTTGGATTTCTCCAATAACTCACGTACAATCATCATGATATCTAGTTTCATGAGTCTCAAGTTGATAACACCCTATTAATTTTCATGCGGGGGTGGGGGTGAGGGGGGGGTTGATGAAACATCCACTCGGTAATTTTTTGTGTGAACGGCATGGTAACTCACACATCATAGATCTGATAACTCGCATATCACAGATCTGATAACTTATATAACTTAGCCCTGATAACTTTGGCGTAGGGGTGGGTGTTGATGAAACATCCCCCGGAAACTTTTGGTGTGAATAGCATGATAACTCATACATCGGAGACCTGATAACTTATGCAACCCGGTCTTGATAACTTTTTGCCAATAGAGGTGATGAAATATACTCCGATAACTTTTATGTGAATATATGTATGTCATTTACAACCTCGACATATTGAGGCCACTTGAAGGCTCACCCGAAGTGATTTATAAAAATTCTTCTTTCTATCATGGTAACTCACACATCTCTGACATGATAACTTATGTGCATAGGTCTTGGTAAATTTGGCGACCGGGTGGAGGGAGGCACGTTGATGAAATACCCCTTGGTTATTTTTTGTGCGAATAGCTTGATAACTCACACATCGCAGGCCTAATAATTTTGGGAGAAAAAGATGTTCGAAACAAATCTTGATGCTAGTAGTTTCCATATTGTAGTTTTGACCTGGTAGTTTTATAGCCTAAAAAATCATGATAAAGTTGATAACTGAACTCAAGACACACTAGCCAACTCATCCACTACTTGGCTCCTGGCAAGTTCAAATAAAATACCACTTTTTTACCATCTGAGGTGAACAAATTGTTAAAATATACCCCCGGTAGCTTTCTGTGTAAATAAGATGATAACTTACGTACAATTTACCTGATAACTTACATATAAACGCATTGATAACTTTTCACCTTGGGCGAAAAGTTCTAGAAATATGCCCTGATAACCTAGTGCAAATAGCATGGTAATTTACGCACCAGACAACCGGTAACTTACATACAACACATTTGATAACTCTTTACCCATGTGAAAAATGTTACTGAAACATGTCCCGGTAACTTTTTGTTGTCGAAACATACCCCAGTGTGAAGTTACCACTACCCCATGCTAAAGTTATCGTGCTTCTCATCGTATAGTCATTAACCTTCTCATATTATAGTTATCAGGCTTATCACAGTATAGTTATCATGTTGCTCAAGTCATAGTTATCATGCTGGTCATGCCAACGTTACCAAGCAAAAAATATTATTATCGCTGATATGACAGAAAAAATAAAGGTTAAAATAACCTTGTTTATTGGGATACACAATATTCAATAGACCTGGGTTCAAGTCCCCTTTCCAGCACTTTTATTTTATTTTCATATTGTGTAGCCAAAAAACCAGAAAAACCACTAGCAATTTACTATTAGCATATACGGTTTTCAAGAGAAGAAGAAAAATTGGTGGAATCGAGCGTGCGGGTCGCGAGGGGAAGCTGGGTTAGGGTTGTGCAGATCTGTCGCTAACGATCAGTCGACTGGTAGTTAGCACAGTCCTTTTTCTTTTAATGTCTACATCATGTTTGACTAGGATCGTTCGGGTCTCTCGATAGGATCTGTCTCGAACCAGTTTTTCCACATTAATCAAATGGAGCCAAAAAAATTCACACATTGGCATCACCATGGAAGGCATGCATACCATGTTTCGTTACTCTTTGACAAATATGCATTTTCTAGGGTTTTTCGGGTGAGAAAACCCTAAAATACTTCCCGAACATGACACAACGTGCATTTGGTGTCTGAACTATATCAAAATTTGCATGGACGCCTTCAATTGGCATTGTTGGAAATATGCCCTAGAGGCAATAATAAAATGGTTATTATTGTATTTCCTTGTTCATGATAATTGTCTATTGTTCATGCTATAATTGTATTAACTAGAAACCGTAATACATGTGTGAATACATAGACCACAACATGTCCCTAGTGAGCCTCTAGTTGACTAGCTCGTTGATCAATAGATGGTTATGGTTTCCTGACCATTGATATTGGATTTCATTGATAACGGGATCACATCATTAGGAGAATGATGTGATGGACAAGACCCAATCATAAGCATAGCAAAAGATCGTGTAGTTCATTTGCTAAGAGCTTTTCTAATGTCAAGTATCATTTCCTTAGACCATGAGATTGTGCAACTCCCGGATACCGTAGGAATGCTTTGTGTGTACAGAATTTCACAACGTAACTGGATGGCTATAAAGGTGCACTACAGGTATCTCCGAAAGTGTATGTTGGGTTGGCACGAATTGAGACTAGGATTTGTCACTCCGTATGATGGAGAGGTATCTCTGGGCCCACTCGGTGATGCATCATCATAATGTGCTCAATGTGACTAAGTAGTTAGTCACGGGATCATGCATTACGGAACGAGTAAAGTGACTTGCCGGTAACGAGATTGAACGAGGTATTGGGATACCGACGATCGAATCTCGGGCAAGTAACATACCGATTGACAAAGGGAATTATATACGGGATTGATTGAATCACCGACATCGTGGTTCATCCGATGAGATCATCGTGGAACATGTGGGAGCCAATATGTGTATCCAGATCCCGCTATTGGTTATTGGCTGAAGAGGTATCTCGATCATGTCTGCATGGTTCCCGAACACGTTGGGTCTACACACTTAAGGTTCGGTGACGCTACAGTTGTAATGGGAATAGTATGTGGTTACCGAAGGTTGTTCGGAGTCCCGAATGAGATCCCGGACGTGACAAGGAACTCCGGAATGGTCCGAGGTGAAGATCGGTATATTGGACGAAGGGTATTGGAGTCCAGAATTGTTCCGGGGGTACCAGGTGATGACCAGCGTGTCCGAAAGGGGTTTCGGAGGCCCCGGCAAGCGTTGGGGGCCTTATGGGCCAAGGGGAGGGGGCACATCAGCCCACCAAGGGGCTGAGCGCCCCTCCCACGCCATCTCATGTAACCTGGAGAGGTGGGGGCGCCACCCCTAGGGCAGCCGCCCCTCCTGGCTTGGGGGGCAAGTTTCCTAGGGGGTGGGGGCGCCCAAACCCATCTAGTGTTTCCCCTGGCCGCCGCCCCTCCTCTAGATCCATCTAGAGGGGCCGGCCCCCTCTCCCCTTTCCCCTATATATAGTGAGGGGGTGGGAGGGCAGCCACAACCCTTCCCTTGGCGCAGCCCCTCCCTCCTCCAACTCTTCCTCCTCCTCCATAGTGCTTGGCGAAGCCCTGCTGGAGAACCACGAGCTCCACCACCAGCACGCCATCGTGTTGCCGGAGTTCTCCCTCAACTTCTCCTCTCCACTTGCTAGATCAAGAAGGAGGAGACGTCCCCGGGCTGTACATGTGTTGAACGCGGAGGCGCCGTCCGTTCAGCGCTAGATCGGATCTTCCGCGATTTGAATTGCCGCGAGTATGACTCCATATCAACCGCGTTCTTGTAACGCTTCCGCTTAGCGATCTTCAAAGGTATGAAGATGCTCATCCTCTCCCTCTCTTGTTGCTAGAATCTCCATAGATTGATCTTGGTGTTGCGTAGAAAATTTTGAATTTGTGCCACGTTCCCCAACAGTGGTATCAGAGCTAGGTCTATGCATAGATTCTATACACGAGTAGAACACAAAGTAGTTGTGGGCGATGATTCGTTCAATTTGCTTACCGTTACTAGTCTTATCTTGATTCGGCGGCATTGTGGGATGAAGCGGCCCGGACCGACCTTACACGTACGCTTACGCGAGACAGGTTCCACCGACTGACATGCACTTGTTGCATAAGGTGGCTAGCGGGTGTCTGTCTCTCCCACTTTAGTCGGATCGGATTCGACGAAAAGGGTCATTATGAAGGGTAAATAGCAATTGGCATATCACCGTTGTGGCTTTTGTGTAGGTAAGAAACGTTCTTGCTAGAAACCCATAGCAGCCACGTAAAACATGCAACAACAATTAGAGGACGTCTAACTTGTTTTTGCAGGGTATGCTATGTGATGTGATATGGCCAAAAGGATGTGATGAATGATATATGTGATGTATGAGATTGATCATGTTCTTGTAATAGGAATCATGACTTGCATGTCGATCAGGTGACAACCGGCAGGAGCCATAGGAGTTGTCTTAATTTATTGTATGACATGCGTGTCATTGAAAACGCCATGTAATTACTTTACTTTATTGCTAACCGTTAACCATAGTAGTAGAAGTAATAGTTGGCGAGACAACTTCATGAAGACACGATGATGGAGCCGGTGACGAAGGTGATCATGCCGCGCCTCAAAGATGGAGATCAAAGGTGCAAGATGATATTGGCCATATCATGTCACTTTATGATTTGCATGTGATGTTTGTCATGTTTACATCTTATTTGCTTAGAACGACGGTAGCATAAATAAGATGATCCCTCCTAAAATTTCAAGAAAGTGTTCCCCCTAACCGTGCACCGTTGCGAAAGTTCATTGTTACGACGCACCACGTGATGATCGGGTGTGATAGATTCTAATGTTCACATACAACGGGTGTAAGCCAGATTTACACATGCAAAACACTTAGGTTGACTTGACGAGCCTAGCATGTACAGACATGGCCTCGAAACACAAGAGACCGAAAGGTTGAACATGAGTCGTATAGTAGATACGATCAACATGAAGATGTTCACCGATGATGACTAGTCCATCTCACGTGATGATCGGACACGGCCTAGTTGACTCGGATCATGTATCACTTAGATGACTAGAGGGATGTCTATCTGAGTGGGAGTTCATTAGATGAACTTAATTATCATGAACATAGTCAAAAGGTCTTTACAAATTATATTGTAGCTTGCGCTTTAGTTCTACTGTTTTAGATATGTTCCTAGAGAAAATTTAGTTGAAAGTTGATAGTAGCAATTATGCGGACTGGGTCCGTAAACTGAGGATTGTCCTTATTGCTGCGCAGAAGGCTTATGTCCTTAATGCACCTGTCAGGACCCCGACTCAATGCCACATCGATCTAGTATGTAACACCTCATATCACTTTGCGGCCTCACGCACGGTATTCCCACGGGTGTCGCCTTACCTTAGCCCGGGACCGTTTGCGCCTTTTGGCACACGTATATGACGGTGTCGCTAGCATCCATATGGTAAGGAGCCCGGGCTGACATGGCTAGTCGTAAACCCAAAGTGGCACAGACTTACAGGGACAGGCATCCATGACCCAGCATCGAACGTGTCGGTCATCAACAAGTGAATCCAGGCTGTAGCACTGGGCTAGCAGGACTCCGGTGAACCGGGCTGTAGCAGGCTAACAGGACTCCGGTATTCATCGCGTGACATTTCCCCGAAGGGACAGACACAGGAACGAAGAAGGACACATGCCGGCCAGCCTAAGTGTTCCGGAGCAGTAGCAAGCTACCATGGCTCGGTGGAAACACTAGGAGACATTTCCCGGTAAGAGAGGCTACTAAAGATAAACAACTAGATGGTCAGATCCCACACATACCAAGCATTTCAATAACATACACACAATATGCTCGATATGTGCAAATACAACATGGCATCACAACATGACTCTACGACTCAAGTATTTTACTCATTAGGCTCCGAGGAGCGAGATATTACAAACAGGGGTCTCACGACCCAACATTCAGAGCATACAAGTCAAAGCACAAGCGGAAGCTATCATGTCTGAGTACAGACATCTAGAAATGAAAAAGGCTGAGAAGCCTGACTATCTACCAGATCCTGCCGAGGGCTCAAGATCGTAGCTGAGGTATCAAGCTAAACGTCGAAGTCCACGCGAAACTACTAGTGAGACCGAAGTCTCTCTGCAAAAACATAAAATAGGCAAACGTGAGTACAAATGTACCCAGCAAGACTTACATCAGAACTAACTACATATGCATCATTATCAACAAAGGGGATGGTGGGGTTTAACTGCAGCAAGCCAGCTTTGACTCGGTGGCTATCCTGAACTACGACTGCAATGTAACTCTTTTGAGGTGGCGCACACGAGTCCACATATTCACCAACCAATACACCACTATGGATCCGCTCCCGTCTCCCTACGAGAACGCCATCCATAGCACTCCCGCTTATCTTGCGTATTTTAGAGTATCCACTTTCACTTGTCTATGAACTGATATAAGCAACCCAGAAGTCCTTTACCGCGGACACGGCTATTCGAATAGATGATGTTAACCCTGCAGGGGTGTACTTCTTCATACATGTTTCCACCACTTAGCGTCTGCACACGACATGTGCTCGGCAGACTTCAAGCGAAAGCCGACGTGGGTGTAGACCACGACCTACCTAAACACTCAAGTCTCTAGTCCAGGTTTATCGCCTATTCGGGTTCCATCCATGAGGAGATCCGGCCGGAGTTTCGCTCACAGCCCCAAACGATGTGAACAGGGTTCCCGAGATACCAAACGGGCATCCGGTACACCGTGCCACGTACCTACCGCATCACAGCCCACCCCTACGGTCAGCGCTATCCACGGCCTCCAGTAAGCTACAAACACCAGAAACTACTTGCAACTCCTGGACAGAGGACTAGGGTGAATAAGAAGTCGAGCGGGGTCATATTTCAGGGCCCAATGTATGGTAGTAGCTGAATCATGGATCACAAACACAGAACTCAGTTCCTAAGGACGGCTTCAATGAGACAACCCACCATGTACTCCTACATGGCCTCTCACCGACACCTTTTACCAAATCGTGTTCACACGCTTAGCTCACCCATAGTAGGACATGTTCACACGCCTCTGAATCATCCCGGATGAATCAGACCTGACTCAACTCTAAGCAGTAGCAGGCATGACAAACAAGCATGAATGAGTAGGCACATCAGGGCTCAAACAACTCCTACTCATGCTAGTGGGTTTCATCTAATTACTGTGGAATGACAGGTCATGCAGAGGATAAAGGGGTTCAGCTACCGCAGCAAGTAACAAATATGTCGTTGTTGTCCTAATGCAGTAAAGGAGAGCAGGAGCGAGAGAGTGGGATTTTATCGGAATGAACAAGGGGGTTTGCTTGCCTGGCACTTCTGAAGATAACATTGAGTCTTCATCAGTGTCAATGATCACATCATCGGTATCACGTCTATCGAGAGGGGACAAATACCGGCAACACAGAAAGGAACACAATCAATGCAATGCACAATATGATGCATGCTCATGACATGGCAATATGAATGTGTTTTGGGCTAATGCAACTAGCAACAGATTAAATGAAGTTGGTTTGAATACAAGATTCAAATTCAAACTCCATATGTGGTTATTTAAATGTCATTCACTTCATTTGCCCTAAACAGTAGTGATAAGTTGGTCTAACATGCATGAAAATGGTACAGATGGATTCCTTGAATTTTTCTGATAATTTTTCATATATAATTTATTTAATTTGGAGTTACGGTTAATTTTCTATGATTTATTGAAGTTTAGGGCATTTTCTGAATTTCCTGATTATTTTTAAATCCAGAAAATACTTATTGCGTCAGCCCCACGTCACAGTGACGTCAGCAGGGTCAACTGGGCTGGCTCGGGTCAAACCTGACGTGTGGGGGCCACACGTCAGTGACACAGGAGCTAATCCCGGTCAAACCCAGCGCTGACTGGGGTTTGACCAGGGGTGGGGCCCACTGTCAGTGGCTGCGGGGTGTTTAGCGTGGTCATTAGTGCTAACTAAATCAGCGCCACGTCAGCTCTCGCCGGAGTTTAGCCGGCGACGACC
Source organism: Triticum dicoccoides (assembly GCF_002162155.2). Lineage (NCBI taxonomy): Eukaryota > Viridiplantae > Streptophyta > Magnoliopsida > Poales > Poaceae > Triticum > Triticum dicoccoides. The sequence continues at coordinate 148,592,970 of NC_041383.1, read as the reverse complement.
ACAGAGCACGGCGGGGGACGCCGGACTTGCGCTAGGGGCATCGGATCGACGCGCCAAGGGCACCAGGAGGTAGCCCGTGCCCGTGCGCATCTAGGGGGACCAACGGGAGGTGCAGGGGTGGCCGGGGTTCGCTGGAGTGGAGCCCGAGGCGGCGGCCGGAGCTCGGGGTTGGGGCGAGTTAGTGCTACGGTGCGCAAACGAGCGAGGTGAGAGGCTAGCGGGGCGCTACGCGGTGCGGGGAGCGAGTTAGGCATGCCAGGGTGACCAAATGGTCACCGGAGCTACGCCGGCGACGAGCTCAGGCGGCGGCGTGCTACGGCCAGCTATGAAATGGCGGCTACGGCGAGCGGCAAGCCACGGGGTTAGGGGCAAAACGTGCGGGAGCTCACGGTGGTTCGGATGGGGTAGATGACGAGCTCGGGGAAGCGGAGACGGCGGCGAATCGACGGTGAAGATCCTCGGCGGCCGGAGATGGAAACGGCGATGGTGGCGGCGTTGCAGCGTGTCCGGGACCTTGTGGCTCGGTGGGGAGAAAGAGGGGGTCGAGGCGGAGCCTTTGAGCGCATCGGCGAGGCTAGGGGGTGGCGGTGGCCGCGAGGGAGCTCGTCGGTGGCGGCGGCTCCGTTCGGGCGAGTGAGAGAGAGGTCCATGGGAGAGGATGAGGACGCGGGAGAGTGAGGGAGAGAGGCAGGGAGGTGCGTGGCGTCTCCGGGGCGTCGAGGAGGAAGCAGGAGGTGGCCAGGGGGAAGCAGGAGGTGGCCGAGGCCTCTCGGGCGCGCGCCACGCCTCGCCTCTGCCTACTGGCAAAGGAAGACGACAGGGGGGGAGTGGAGATGGGCTGGGCCGTGCTGGGCCAGGTAAGTGGGCGCCAGGTAACTTCCTTCTCTCTCTCTTTTATTTCTTTTCTATTTCTGTTATTTTGTTCTTGATTTGATTTAAAATACCAAATCATTTAATAAAATCCTGGAAACAATTATGGGTGCTTTCTGAATTATTTCAGTGACCCTTAACAATTTCCAACATTTATTTGAACATTTAAATTATTTATAGTATTTAAATGCCCAAAGTCAAATACAATATGATTTAATTCAAAAATCCAAAAATGACCTAAGAATATATTCATCATTTTTGGCAGAGGTTTCCACCTTAACCAGAAATCATGAACTTTTCTTAGGAACCTTTTGGGTTTATTGAAAAGATTTTAATTCACCCTAGTTGAGTTGATTTAATGCTAGGGTTTAAACATCCCCATTTCAATTTTAGGCAAAATTTAAACATGATGCAACACATGACTAGCTAGCTTAGAGCAAACCAGAAGCTAAGGATGTGACAACTCACCCCCACTAAACAAGAATCTCGTCTCGAGATTCAAGCGTAGGGTAAGGTGAAGGGAAAACGCAAACTAGTATAATCTTCATGATCCAGGGTGCACTTCAAATGACGTTGATTCAATCACCATCTTTGTCTTGACGTCTAGCTTTGAGAACTCCAACTAGCATGACAAGAAGAGGGAAGGAAAACTCTAAAAGAATGGTTCTTCTCGAAGGTCGAACAACTCAGGATTAACTCACGGAATGAGACATAGCAACATCTCTCGAGCTGAGAGGCGAAGCACACATCCATAGGAATGGAGTGAAACAGATGACGAGGGTTCACTAAGTAGACAACAATTTCACGCTTAAGAAGGTGGTAATCGATTGTCAACATAGCGAGGAGTTGAGTTGCCATGAAACCACAATGATGCACCTTAGGGATGGTGACTCGTAGATATATATCCCTCTTAAGTGGCAAAAAGAATTACCTTTGATATAGAGATCATTGAGACTCTCTATATCAGTCTAAGGCAAATCACAGCAATCGATTGGCGGGGGTCGGTAGAATGGCATACTCGGACTTGGATGATGTGGATTACCTTGTTGAAGACAACGCAATGGATGAATTTGCTTATCACCGGAAATGGAGGAGACCCATGGTAGAATGGCACAATGGCGGTGCAAGCTGGGAACAAAATGCAAATGCTGGGAATGATTCTGGTAACTGGGGAAGAACCCAACAATAAAGAGTGAATTCACTGTTGGAGTGGTCATAGCATAACCGAAGAGACTAGGAGCAATCCCGGTTAGTGCCGGCGATAATACCTAGCGCTTGTGCGTGCTCTCAAGAACTTGAGCATTTCCACAATCATCAAGGTTTTACCAACATCCGTGTCAAGGGTCTGGTAACACAACTTATTACCATGATGGCTATTGATGGATGATGCAGACGCAAAGGAAGATAACACCTTCTCAGACTTCACCCTTGGCGGGGCCAAGGAAATAAAATTTGGATGATCGACCGAGAGACATTTAGCACTCCGCTTCTAATGTTCTCCTTGATGTACTAGCGTATCCCATTCCTTGAAATGGTCTGGTATCTAGAACATCAGGTAAAGGTCGTACTTCGGAAACACTAAAATCATAAGGCATAGCTAGGGGGTAAATCCTACGAAGTCCTTATGGGGAGGTGGCCAACTTCCTCAAACAAGATACTACAATAATAGGTCTTCCGGCTGGTGTGTTGGCCACGACATCCACTTTACCGGTTATCGAGGGACCAATATTATAGTTCTTGGGAAATGTTCCAAACCATCATATCTGCCTGAGATTCAGATCTGGTTGGTGTCAGGATATTCCAGACCCATCGAGGCTAGGAAGAAAAATGAAAGTTTGCAACACAAATCGACGGGATGACGTTGCGAGATTCTCGGGAATTGAACTACGATAGTAAGCTCCAAAACATGAGCTAGTTCTGCTACAAACATGTGAACACGTTGTCCCAGACAAGCATGACCACGTGGTAGTCTTATAATAAAACACTACCGAGTTCAGGAGGGGGAACCATCATTAATGACAACGAAGTCTCCACGCGTGGAAGTCCAAAGAGTTCACCTTGGACAGACTCCTTTATCTTTGAACAACTCAATCAGTGGCTTGGTGTGCTAGGATATACATATAGAACAGAGGTTGCAAGTCTCCAGACCACAGAATACTTCGCACATATGCATGACTGACTTGGGATGATTCCAGAGGAAGCAAAACTAACTTTCTCAAATCCACGGCGGCAACTTTCACCAAATGCACGTGTATAAGAGGAAGCCACTCCTTTCATCAAACAAATACTTCATGAGCTAGCATGAAGAAAATGCTTTCAAAAGTTTCCAACACTAGCTTAATGTCCAACAAAATCATGGAGGAGATAAGGATGTTGTCAATGGGCTCAACAACAATTCATCTGGGTTTCCTTTTAAAAGGAATTCCATAGTTAAGTGAACAAGTGATAGCATGGGTCAGACCCAAAAGATATAATGGTGTATACTCGAGGGATCAACCACGAATAAGACAACATTACGAATATCGTTGGTTCTGGTCTGATTGGATGATAGCCCATACTCAATCAAAGGTTTGGGTAAGATAATAGATCCAACAATTGTTCACAAGGACCAATTGATGAAGATATCATCTTTCTTCAACACACACACACACACACAAAAAGATATCCCTTAACATGAACTATGTCGGACAAGCTTTTATCTTCCAACTCTCCAAGTTGTTGTTTAGCTTATCCAACTAGCTCAGGGTATCCAACACGAATTCTTGGAGAAGGGGTGGTTTACAGGAATAAACCAACTTGATCACGAACTCAACATAGCGGTCAGGTGACAACCTGGTAATACTTCTGAGAAGATATTCAGAAAATCATGAACCACCGGTATGTTACTAAGCTCGAGAACAATCTTGCTTTTCAGGGCAAGACGATATGATCAGTAGGGCAAGGATTTGAAATAATCCTAACTCATCGATCGAGGAGTGAACCAGGAGAATGGACTAGGTAGCACGATCAATCTTAGAATGATGATTCAATAACCAACACACTAAGAATGAAATTATTGTCCTTTAACTACCCAGCAACGAGGTTGCTAGGCGTATTGATTTCACACATCACAATTCATTTGTCGGTATTCCGGTTGCATTAACACGAAGACCGAGGAATGACTAATGATGGTGAGAAGTATCACTACGTCAAAATTCATGAGAGTTGGTGCAGTTCTCATGACAATTCTGACATAAAGGGGGTAATACTCCAAGGTAGAACAGAACCAAAAGCTGGATTGGCATTTGATCTGCGGAATACAACTACTTTGACCCAATCCTAGATATGGATGAGGTACTGGAGTTTGTTTCTCCAAGTCATTCAGGACAGAATGGCTTGACGGACCACAAGGGTAATAGGCATCGATAAACGAATGCATGCATACCCTTGACTATCAATTGATAGACGAAGGTCAGTAGACAACTAAAGATGGGACAACTCAAAAAAACATATGATTTTCTGAGTTGTGGATGCATAGATTAGTTTGTCGAACCAGGTTCAACATAATTCTTCTGGATAACCCATGCAGAAAGGTTGAGCTGGCAGAGTCACAATATAGCATGGAGAACTCATCGAGAGCACTCTTGTTGTCATCTTTTGGTTCAGAAGAACTCCTGCCAAGAATGGTTCATGGTAATTGGAAGAAGGATATACCACGGACCTCGAGGACTATCGCAAAGGTTACTAATATCCTGAAGGAACTAGCAAACACTATCAACATGAAGTAAGTAGAGTGAATCTCGGGTTCAAAACCCAGAAATAGAATGCCTACTAACTAATAACATCACGGGATGCTTTCGAGAATGATGGCCAGAATCATCACACTGGGAACACAAATCATGGCTAAATTACTAGGTGATCCCCTAAGACACCTAGGGTCATAATAATTATTCCAACATAAAGGTCGAGGCAGTAGAATACCTCAACTCAACAATTAGTGTGATTGAGCTGGCATAAAGGAGCATCGAAACCAGAGGGAAAGGATTTTGCAAATGCATCAGACTATTTAGAAACCTGGAATGACTCGGACAGCATAACGGCTGTAAATGCTCAGAAAAGATTTGAGACATTCACAAAAATGGTGGCATAACCACTCAGAAGCACAATATCAAGGTTTGGAGATCAACAGTTAACATACGGAAGTAGTAGGAACTGGACTCAAGCTTAAATCGAACAATCTTATAAGTCTACGGACTAGTAATACGTGATCCTGATAGAAAGAAGAGAAAGCCTAGTTCTTAATCCCCGTAGAAGAGAAGATGATGACTCAGATCAGAAGGCCATGAGGTATAAGGAGTAAAAAGAGCCTTACGTTCCATCCCACAATCAATTCCCTTATATAACTAAAGAATTTCTAGACTCAACATCGACCAGTTTGGCTTGGTAATCCTACAGGCAGTCAAGCTCTGATACCAACGCTGTCAGGACCCCGACTCAATGCCACATCGATCTAGCATGTAACACCTCATATCACTTTGCGGCCTCACGCACGGTATTCCCACGGGTGTCGCCTTACCTTAGCCCGGGACCGTTTGCGCCTTTTGGCACACGTATATGACGGTGTCGCTAGCATCCATATGATAAGGAGCCCGGGCTGACATGGCTAGTCGTAAACCCAAAGTGGCACAGACTTACAGGGACAGGCATCCATGACCCAGCATCGAACGTGTCGGTCATCAACGAGTGAATCCAGGCTGTAGCACTGGGCTAGCAGGACTCCGGTGAACCGGGCTGTAGCAGGCTAACAGGACTCCGGTATTCATCGCGTGACATTTCCCCGAAGGGACAGACACAGGAACGAAGAAGGACACATGCCGGCCAACCTAAGTGTTCCGGAGCAGTAGCAAGCTACCATGGCTCGGTGGAAACACTAGGAGACATTTCCCAGTAAGAGAGGCTACTAAAGATAAACAACTAGATGGTCAGATCCCACACATACCAAGCATTTCAATAACATACACACAATATGCTCGATATGTGCAAATACAACATGGCATCACAACATGACTCTACGACTCAAGTATTTTACTCATTAGGCTCCAAGGAGCGAGATATTACAAACAGGGGTCTCACGACCCAACATTCAGAGCATACAAGTCAAAGCACAAGCGGAAGCTATCATGTCTGAGTACAGACATCTAGAAATGAAAAAGGCTGAGAAGCCTGACTATCTACCAGATCCTGCCGAGGGCTCAAGATCGTAGCTGAGGTATCAAGCTAAACGTCGAAGTCCACGCGAAACTACTAGTGAGACCGAAGTCTCTCTGCAAAAACATAAAATAGGCAAACGTGAGTACAAATGTACCCAGCAAGACTTACATCAGAACTAACTACATATGCATCATTATCAACAAAGGGGATGGTGGGGTTTAACTGCAGCAAGCCAGCTTTGACTCGGTGGCTATCCTGAACTACGACTGCAATGTAACTCTTTTGAGGTGGCGCACACGAGTCCACATATTCACCAACCAATACACCACTATGGATCCGCTCGCGTCTCCCTACGAGAACGCCATCCATAGCACTCCCGCTTATCTTGCGTATTTTAGAGTATCCACTTTCACTTGTCTATGAACTGATATAAGCAACCCAGAAGTCCTTTACCGCGGACACGGCTATTCGAATAGATGATGTTAACCCTGCAGGGGTGTACTTCTTCATACATGTTTCCACCACTTAGCGTCTGCACACGACATGTGCTCGGCAGACTTCAAGCGAAAGCCGACGTGGGTGTAGACCACGACCTACCTAAACACTCAAGTCTCTAGTCCAGGTTTATCGCCTATTCGGGTTCCATCCATGAGGAGATCCGGCCGGAGTTTCGCTCACAGCCCCAAACGATGTGAACAGGGTTCCCGAGATACCAAACGGGCATCCGGTACACCGTGCCACGTACCTACCGCATCACAGCCCACCCCTACGGTCAGCGCTGTCCATGGCCTCCAGTAAGCTACAAACACCAGAAACTACTTGCAACTCCTGGACAGAGGACTAGGGTGAATAAGAAGTCGAGCGGGGTCATATTTCAGGGCCCAATGTATGGTAGTAGCTGAATCATGGATCACAAACACAGAACTCAGTTCCTAAGGACGGCTTCAATGAGACAACCCACCATGTACTCCTACATGGCCTCTCACCGACACCTTTTACCAAATCGTGTTCACACGCTTAGCTCACCCATAGTAGGACATGTTCACACGCCTCTGATTCATCCCGGATGAATCAGACCTGACTCAACTCTAAGCAGTAGCAGGCATGACAAACAAGCATGAATGAGTAGGCACATCAGGGCTCAAACAACTCCTACTCATGCTAGTGGGTTTCATCTAATTACTGTGGAATGACAGGTCATGCAGAGGATAAAGGGGTTCAGCTACCGCAGCAAGTAACAAATATGTCATTGTTGTCCTAATGCAGTAAAGGAGAGCAGGAGCGAGAGAGTGGGATTTTATCGGAATGAACAAGGGGGTTTGCTTGCCTGGCACTTCTGAAGATAACATTGAGTCTTCATCAGTGTCAACGATCACATCATCTCTATCACGTCTATCGAGAGGGGACAAATACCGGCAACACAGAAAGGAACACAATCAATGCAATGCACAATATGATGCATGCTCATGACATGGCAATATGAATGTGTTTTGGGCTAATGCAACTAGCAACAGATTAAATGAAGTTGGTTTGAATACAAGATTCAAATTCAAACTCCATATGTGGTTATTTAAATGTCATTCACTTCATTTGCCCGAAACAGTAGTGATAAGTTGTTCTAACATGCATGAAAATGGTACAGATGGATTCCTTGAATTTTTCTGATAATTTTTCATATATAATTTATTTAATTTGGAGTTACGGTTAATTTTCTATGATTTATTGAAGTTTAGGGCATTTTCTGAATTTCCTGATTATTTTTAAATCCAGAAAATACTTATTGCGTCAGCCCCACGTCACAGTGACGTCAGCAGGGTCAACTGGGCTGGCTCGGGTCAAACCTGACGTGTGGGGGCCACACGTCAGTGACACAGGAGCTAATCCCGGTCAAACCCAGCGCTGACTGGGGTTGGACCAGGGGTGGGGCCCACTGTCAGTGGCTGTGGGGGTGTTTAGCGTGGTCATTAGTGCTAACTAAATCAGCGCCACGTCAGCTCTCGCCGGAGTTTAGCCGGCAACGACCACAGAGCACGGCGGGGGACGCCGGACTTGCGCTAGGGGCATCGGATCGACGCGCCAAGGGCACCAGGAGGTAGCCCGTGCCCGTGCGCATCTAGGGGGACCAACGGGAGGTGCGGGGGTGGCCGGGGTTCGCCGGAGTGGAGCCCGAGGCGGCGGCCGGAGCTCGGGGTTGGGGCGAGTTAGTGCTACGGTGCGCAAACGAGCGAGGTGAGAGGCTAGCGGGGCGCTACGCGGTGCGGGGAGCGAGTTAGGCATGCCAGGGTGACCAAATGGTCACCGGAGCTACGCCGGCGACGAGCTCAGGCGGCGGCGTGCTACGGCCAGCTATGAAATGGCGGCTACGGCGAGCGGCAAGCCACGGGGTTAGGGGCAAAACGTGCAGGAGCTCACGGTGGTTCGGATGGGGTAGATGACGAGCTCGGGGAAGCGGAGACGGCGGCGAATCGACGGTGAAGATCCTCGGCGGCCGGCGATGGAAACGGCGATGGTGGCGGCGTTGCAGCGTGTCCGGGACCTTGTGGCTCGGTGGGGAGAAAGAGGGGGTCGAGGCGGAGCCTTTGAGCGCATCGGCGAGGCTAGGGGGTGGCGGTGGCCGCGAGGGAGCTCGTCGGTGGCGGCGGCTCCGTTCGGGCGAGTGAGAGAGAGGTCCAGGGGAGAGGATGAGGATGCGGGAGAGTGAGGGAGAGAGGCAGGGAGGTGCGTGGTGTCTCCGGGGCGTCGAGGAGGAAGCAGGAGGTGGCCAGGGGGAAGCAGGAGGTGGCCGAGGCCTCTCGGGCGCGCGCCACGCCTCGCCTCTGCCTACTGGCAGAGGAAGACGACAGGGGGGGGAGTGGAGATGGGCTGGGCCGTGCTGGGCCAGGTAAGTGGGCGCCAGGTAACTTCCTTCTCTCTCTCTTTTATTTCTTTTCTATTTCTGTTATTTTGTTCTTGATTTGATTTAAAATACCAAATCATTTAATAAAATCCTGGAAACAATTATGGGTGCTTTCTGAATTATTTCAGTGACCCTTAACAATTTCCAACATTTATTTGAACATTTAAATTATTTATAGTATTTAAATGCCCAAAGTCAAATACAATATGATTTAATTCAAAAATCCAAAAATGACCTAAGAATATATTCATCATTTTTGGCAGAGGTTTCCACCTTAACCAGAAATCATGAACTTTTCTTAGGAACCTTTTGGGTTTATTGAAAAGATTTTAATTCACCCTAGTTGAGTTGATTTAATGCTAGGGTTTAAACATCCCCATTTCAATTTTAGGCAAAATTTAAACATGATGCAACACATGACTAGCTAGCTCAGAGCAAACCAGAAGCTAGGGATGTGACAGCACCGCTCAGTGTGCTGAACCTCGAACGTTGTCTATGGATGTTGCGAACATCTGACATACACGTTTTGATGACTACGTGATAGTTCAGTAATGTTAAATGGTTTAGAATTGAGGCGCCGAAGATGTTTTTTGAAACGTCGTGGAACATATGAGATGTTCCAAGGGCTGAAATTGGGATTTCAGGCTCGTGCCCACGTCAAGAGGTATAAGACCTCCGATAAGTTTTCTTAGCCTGCAAACTAAGGGAGAAAATCTCAATTGTGGAGCATGTGCTCAGATTGTCTGGGTACTACAATCACTTGAATAGAGTGGGAGTTAATCTTCCAGATGAGATAGTGATGTTTCTCCAAAGTCATTGCTACCAAGCTACTAGAGCTTCATGATGAACTATAACATATCAGGGATAGATATGATGATCCTTGAGCTATTCGCGATGTTTGACACCACGAAAGTAGAAATCAAGAAGGAGCATCAATTGTTGATGGTTAGTGAAACCACTAGTTTCAAAGAGGGCAAGGGCAAGAAGGGATACTTCATGAAACGTCAAATCAGTTGCTACTCTAGTGAAGAAACCCAAGGTTGAACCCAAACCCGAGACTAAGTGCTTCTGTAATAAGGGGAACGGTCACTGGAGTAGAATTACCCTAGATACTTGGTAGATAAGAAGGCAAGCAAGGTCGACAGAAGTATATTGGATATACATTATATTAATGTGTACTCTATTAGTACTCCTAGTAGCACCATGGTAATAGATACCGGTTCGGTTGCTAAGTGTTAGTAAGTCGAAATAAAAGGCTACGAATAAACGGAGACTAGCTAAAGGCGAGGTGACGATATGTGCTGGAAGTATTTCCAAGGTTGATGCTATCAAACATCGCACGCTCCCTCTACAATCGGGATTGGTGTCAAACCTAAATAATTGTTATTTGGTGTTTGCGTTGAGCATAGACATGATTGGATTATGTTTATAGCAATACGGTTATTCATTTAAGGAGAATAATGGTTACTCTGTTTATTTGAATAATACTTAAAATGAATGGTTTATTGAATCTCGATCATAGTGATACACATGTTCATGCCAAAAGATATAAGATAGTAATGATAGTACCACCTACTTGTGGCACTGCCATTTGAGTCATATTGGTATAAAACGCATGAAGAAGCTCCATGTTGATGGATCTTTGGACTCACTCGTTTTTTTAAGTTTGAGACATGCGAACCATGTCTATTGGTATATACGCATGAGGAAACTCCATGCAGATGGATCATTTGTACTCACTTGATTTTGAATCACTTGAGACATGCAAATCATACCACATGGGCAAGATGACTGAAAGGCCTCGTTTTCAGTGAGATGGAACAAGAGAGAAACTTGTTGGAAGTAATACATTTGATGTGTGCAATCCAATGAGTGTTGAGGCACGTAGTGGATATCGTTATGTTTTTACTTCATAGATGATTTGAGTAGATGCTGAGTATATTTACTTGATGAAACACAAGTCCGAATTATTGAAAGGTTCAAGTAATTTCAGAGTGAAGTTGAAGATCGTCGTGACAAGAGGAGAAAATATCTATGATATGATCATAGAGATGAATATCTGAGTTACGAGTTTTGTACACAATTAAGACATTGTGGAAATTGTTTCACAACTAATACCGTCTGGAACACCATAGTGTGATGGTGTGTCCGAACATCATAGCTGCACCCTATTGGATATGGTGCATACCATGATGTCTCTTATCGAATTACCACTATCGTTTATGGGTTAGGCATTAGAGACAACCGCACTCACTTTAAATAGGGCACCACGTAATTCCATTGAGAAGACACTGTATGAACTAGTTTAGAGAACCTAAGCTGTCAATTCTTAAAAGTTTGGGGTTGCGAAGCTTATGTGAAAAGTTTTAGCCTGATAAGCTCAAACCCAAAGAGGATAAATGCATCTTCATAGGACACCCAAAACAGTTGGGTATACCTCCTATCTCAGATCCAGAAGCAAAAGTGATTGTTTTTAGAAACGGGTCCTTTCTCGAGGAAAAGTTTCTCTTGAAAGAATTGAGTGGGAGGATGGTGGAGACTTGATGAGGTTATTGAACCATCATTTCAACCAGTGCGTTGCAGGGCACATGAAGTTGTTCCTATGGCGCCTACACCAGTTGGAGTGGAAGCTGATGATAGTGATCATGAAACTTCAGATCAAGTCACTACCAAACCTCGTAGGTCGACAAGAATGTGTACTGCTTCAGAGTAGTATGGTAATCCTGTCTTGGAGGTCATGTTGCTAGACAACAATGAACCTACGAGCTGTGGAGAAGTGATGGTGGGCCCGGATTCCGACAAATGGCTCGAGGCCATAAAATCCGAGAGAGTATCCATGTATAAAACAAAGTGTAGACTTTGGAAGAACTACTTGATGGTCGTAAGGCTGTTGGGTACAGATGGATTTTAAAAGGGAAGACGGACAATGATGGTAAGTGTCACCATTAAGAAAGCTCGACTTGTCGCTAAGATGTTTTCCGACAAGTTCAAGGAGTTGACTATGATGAGACTTTCTCACTCGTAGCGATGCTAAGAGTCTGTTAGAATTATATTAGCAATTACTGCATGATTTATGAAATCTTGCAGATAGGATGTCAAAACATTGTTTCCTCGACGATATTCTTGAGGAAAGGTTGTATGTCATACAACCAGAAGGTTTTGTCAATCCTGAAAGATGCTAACAAGTATGCAAAGCTCCAGCAATCCTTCTAAGGACTGGAGTAAGCATCTCGGAGTTGGAATATACGCTTTGATGAGAAAATCAAAGATTTTGGGTTTATACAAAGTTTATGAGAAACTTGTATTTCCAAAGAAGTGAGTGGGAGCACTATAGCATTTCTGATGAGTATATGTTGTTGACATATTGTTGATTAGAAATGATGTAGAATTTCTGGAAAGCATAAAGGGTTATTTGAAAAGTGTTTCCCAATGGAAACCCTGGATTAAGCTACTTGAACATTGAGCATCAAGATCTATAAGGATAGATCAAAAACGCTTAATAGTACTTTCAAATGAACACATACTGTGACAAGATTTTGAAGGAGTTCAAAATAGATTGGCAAAGAAGGAGTTCTTGGTTGTGTTATAAGGTGTGAGTATTGGGTAAGACTCAAGACCTGACCACGACATAAGAGAGAGAAAGGATGAAGGTCGTCCCCTGTGCTTTAGAAGTAGGCTCTACAATATGCTATGCTGTGTACCACACCTGAAGTGTGCCTTGCCATGAGTTAGTCAAGGGGTACAAGAGTGATCCAGGAATGGATCACATGACAACGGTCAAAGTTATCCTTAGTAACTAGTGGACTAAGGAATTTTCTCGATTATGGAGGTGGTAAAAGAGTTTGTCGTAAAGGGTTACGCCGATGCAAACTTTGACACTAATCCGGATTATTCTGAGTAGTAAACCGGATTCATATAGTAGAACAGTTATTTGGAATAGCTCCAAATAGAGCGTGGTAGCCGCATCTAGGAGATGACATAGAGATTTGTAAAGCACACACAGATCTCAAAGATTCAGACCCATTGACTAATAACCTCTCTCACAAGCGAGATATGATCAAAGCCAATTGGACTCGTTACAATCACATAGTGATGTGAACTAGATTATTGACTCTAGTGCAAGTGGGAGACTGTCGGTGTCAAAACCGGCGGATCTCGGGTAGGGGGTCCCGAACTATGTGTCTAGGCGGATGGTAATAGGAGACAAGGGACACGATGTTTTTACCCAGGTTCGGGCCCTCTTGATGGAGGTAAAACCCGCTCCTGCTTGATTGATATTGATGATATGGGTAGTACAAGAGTAGATCTACCACGAGATCAGAGAGGCTAAACCCTAGAAGCTAGCCTATGGTATGATTATTGTTCGTCCTACGGACTAAAACCCTCCAGTTTATATAGGCACCGAAGAGGTTAGGGTTACACAGAGTCAGTTACAATGGTAGGAGATCTACATATCCGTATCGCCAAGCTTGCCCTCCACGCCAAGGAAAGTCCCATCTGGACACGGGACGAAGTCTTCAATCTTGTATCTTCATAGTCCAGGAGTCCGGCCAAAGGCTATAGTCCGGCCATCCGGACACCCCCTAATCCAGGACTCCCTCAGTAGCCCCTGAACCAGGCTTCAATGACGACGAGTCCGGCGCGCATATTGTCTTCGGCATTGCAAGGCGGGTTCCTCCTCCGAATACTTCATAGAAGATTTTGAACACAAGGATAGTGTCTGGCTCTGCAAAATAAGTTCCACATACCACCGTAGAGAGAATAATATTTACACAAGTTCAATCTGCTGACGTATTTCGTGGCGTGACATCACACCACGGCCAAGCCTTTATTCGAACCGTTTTACTGTTCCGCCTCAGCGTGTTTAGCGAGGCGGTTTCCTTGGCATGTCTTGTCAAAGCAGAGATCGTGTCCCCTTATTCCGGGATTCTCATCAATACGGGCGTGGGTAACCCAACCGCGCCATTGATTACAGCGCCTGGGAGATAAGCGAGTTTTACGAGGCTGGTGGGGACGCATAGTTTCGTCCGTCCATATAAGGGGATAAGGATCCACCTTTTTACCTACGCCTTCTTCCTCCTTTGCTTATCCATTTCCGCGCACTCGAGCTCCAGCGCCCAAGTCCGCACATCTTGCCTCAACCTTCCCCAGCCATGTCCGGAGCGGGAGGCAAGTGGATGGCCTCCTCCGTCATGGAGGGGCACACCAAAAAGTTGAGGAAAGCCGGATACCTACACAACGACATTGCGCACCGGCTTCCAGACGAGGGACAGCTCGTCCCCACCCCCAGGCCCCATGAGAGGGTGGTGTTCCTCCCCCATTTCCTCCGTGGACTGGGCTTCCCACTCCACCCATTTGTCCGGGGGCTCATGTTCTACTATGGCCTGGATTTCCATGATCTAGCCCCGAACTTCATCCTCAACATCTCGACGTTTATCGTCGTGTGCGAGGCCTTCCTCCGCATCAAGCCCCACTTTGGCTTATGGCTGAAGACCTTCAATGTCAAGCCAAAGGTAGTGGGCGGCCAGCAGGCGGAGTGCGGAGGTGCCATGGTGGGCAAGATGCCCAACGTTATATGGCTCGAGGGCTCCTTCGTGGAAACCATCAAAGGGTGACAATTGGGTGGTTCTACATCACCGAGCTGCGTGACCCTAAATGGGCAGCGGCCCCCGAATTCCGATCTGGCATCCCCACACGACTCACCTCCTGGAAAGAGAAGGGCCTGACATGGGGTAATTTGGAAGAGCTGACCGGACTCCAAACCTTCATCCAAAACCTTGTGAACAAGAAGATCAAGCTCGTCAACGTAGTCCAGGTCATGCTCATCCGCCGGATCCTCCCGTGCCAACAACGGGCCTTCAACTTGTGGGAGTTTGATCCGGCACAGCACCAAACCTTGAGCGGGCTCTTCGACACTACGTACGAAGATGCCTGGAAGGTGCTGTTCAAGGGCGCCGAGGCTCCCGCATCCACTACTGAAGATCGCGGATTCAGCTCGCAGCGTCAAGCCGGTGAGGTAAGCTATTTTACCCTTTACAGGACACTTGTTTTTCATAGTTTGACTCTATGCGAGATCTAAACTCCCTTACCTTTGACAGGCCTGGCAGAAGAAGTCCGGGCAGGTTAACTGTCCGGCTCCCTTACCAGAAGACCCAGCGGACGCCTGATTGACGGGGCTGCTGGTTCCAACACCTCATGTGGTGCCGGAGAAGAAGGCCAAGAAGAAGGCCACGGGAACCCGAAAGAGTTCCCGACGTCAGGTGTTATCGGACTCATCGTCCGATGACTCCAAGGCGGACTCCTCCCGCGAAGACGAGGAGAAAAAAGAGGCCTCTCCCCCAGCGGGGGGAGAGAAGAAAAGGAAGGCCTCCCCAACTGGGGAGGCCGGAGGGTCCAAGAAGGGAAGGACCCTTCCTCCGTACTACTCCATCAACGCTGACAACGGCGAAGAGGAGTGGCCACCGAGGGCTAAGCCCCTGGCGACATCGTAAGTGTCTGGATACCAGAATAACTCATGGCATTTCGTTTGTCACATAGAATCTCCTAACGCCGAATACAACCATGCAGCCCGCCCAAGGACGGGCTCGACACTTCAACGAGCGGCTCCCTAGCTCCGTCGGACGTGAATAGCACTTCACTTCCGGCCGCCTCCTCTCCTTGCGCTGCTGATGACGTCGAGGTGGGGTCCCAAAAGGGGCCCAGCCAGGAGGAGGAGGTCCCGGAGGCGCCACAAGGCAACCTCCCGGACTCCGGGCATACGGGGGATCAAACCCCAAAGGGCTCTAAGTCCGGCCCTGGGCCAGACTCCGCACTGGAACCTTCAGTGTTTCCGGAGTCCTGCAGGAGGCCCCTTTGTAAGAAGGGCGAGACTGCGACACCGGTGACCTCCGTCCAACCGGAGGCACCGGATAATTTGCTAGAGGCGCTTAACGGCGCCTCCATCAACGAGGAGCACCGCACTGTTATGAGTGTGGTGATCCAGAAAGTTCAGTCCGTCAAGAGCGGGCTGACTGAAGCCTATGCCAGCCTTCTAACAGGCTTTGAGGTATGTATTAAGATATGTAAAAATATTACCGCATAGACAGTAGCCCCTGATGCTTAGTTTGGTGTTCGGAAAGAAAAGCCGAATTGAGTATCTAAAAAGATGTACGCAGGAGTCTAACATAAGTATGTCAATATGGGAATGCAGGCTGCGCTACTAACCTCTGCCGCACTAACTGCAGAGGCCGATGCATTGAAGCAGAGCCTCGAGCGGTCCGAGAATGAGCTCGGCCTTGCCAAGAAGCAGCTCGAGGATAAGGAAGGTAAGTAATACCTTATGGAAGTATATAAAACATGTGGTTGCAAAAAATAACAGGAATAACATGAGAATTGCAGGGGCCACGAACGAGGTGGTGACCCTGAAGGAGGCTATGTCCAAGGCCGAAAGTAATGCGGCCGCGGAACGCACCGAGCGAGAGAAGCAGGAGGTGCGGGTGGCGGAGGTGCGGCAAGAGCTCCAGGCTCTCGTGGAAAAACACGAGAGTTTGGAGCATGACTCAAAGACTCGAGAGTCCGAGCTCGCCTCGGCTCTTGAGAGCGCCAAAACTGCTAAGGCCGAAGCCCAAAAAGCCCTCTAGGAAATTGAGGCATTAAAGAAGATAGCGGCGGGTAAGGCATTCTTCATGCAAAGCAAGCACGTGAAAGTGAATTACTTGTTACTTACCCGAATCCGGAGCTCTCCAGGAGCATTCGCAGATTTCCCCGCAGTGTGTCCGATGCTGCCGCATTCTACCGGGCTGAGGAGGGGAGCTCGACGGAGAAGGTGTTCTGGTCTCAGTATGCTGAGGCCGGACTCCCGGTGCCCTTGAGCGACCAGCTGAAGCAGTTGGTCGAGCTCCATAAGGTGGCCGAACAGGCCATGAAGGGCCTCATAGTTCGGCTATGGCCCGGGGAAGCCATGCATGGGAGCTACTTCGGGCTGGTGAGGCGGCTGGTGGACGCATGTCCATGGATTGAAGTCGTCAAGCGCTCCGTCTGCATCGAAGGTGGCCGTAGGGCCCTTGCCCGTGCTAAAGTGCACTGGGGCAAGATGGACGCTGAGAAGCTTGTGACAGATGCTCCACCGCCAGGGAGTATCGCAAACCCGAGATGTATTATGAGAACGTCCTGAAGGGTGTCCGCCTTATAGCGGGTGAATGCTCCAAGGATGTAATTTTTGAGTAAACTTCGCCTTTGTTATCCTGTACGCTGAAAACTTGTTCATATGCGCTAAGCAACGCTTGTGAATTTAAAATATTACCTTCTGTGCGGCCGTTTATTAAATTTGAGAGATGGCGAGTCGTCGGCTTCTGCCCCCATGCCACGAGTGCTGGGGTGTTCGGGATAAACTTGAGCGCTCTTTTTCCCATTCTTGGGTCCTTCGAGGGAGGCGCTCAACACAACGAACAAGGCAACCGGACTATAATGCTTGAACACTCCCACTTAGCCATAGAATTCTATAATTTTAAATTTCGGCGAAGCCCCTAGTATTCGGAAGACTGAATTCGGGGCGCTATCCATGCCTGGTCCGGACAAAGCCGACTCCTCGCTCTAAGCGGCATAAGTCTTTAGGGACTCGAAAAACCTCTTGAACAGCGACCGGCACTCGCCCTATCATGACGGTCAGTTTTAGCTTTCTCCACTGAGGTGCTCAACCCAGCTCAACTGGGGCACAATCGCGGTGGTTCTCCCAGCGCTACCTTAGCCGATATAACGGAACGTAAGGTACCAAAACATGGGAGCCGGGCAAACCCAACTATTGACCCAAGACATGATTCGAAGCCGATGCATATAATGCTATAAGTTTGGGGTGCCACACTTGTGAAAGTGTTCGGACTTATCACACCATATTTTGGGGTACTTAAGCCCCTGGTGTATTTGGCCGTACCAAAGCGTATGGGTGCAACATGTCATAAGTGAACATGTATAGATAAGAAAAAGGAATGCAATAATAGGCAAAAGCTGTGCATTGTTTATTCAAAAAAGTTGCGGTAAAAGAAGAACGATACAAATAGTGCGATAAGCAAGGGATGGGACTATTTGACATGTCCCCCTCCACGAGCGAGCTACGGGATGATATGTAAAACAAGTATACTGCTCGTTATAGAGACCACATGTACACTCGACGTAGCTTTCTGCTTCCCTGGCTGTTGCATCGTGTGTTCGGCGGTTCTACTGCCGGACAGGGCTTCTTGATAAAGGAGTCCTGAAAGTAAGAAAAAGGAATTACACAATCGGGAGCCCCTAGTGCGGTTGAGCCGCCCTCTGGGCCTGCCGTGGTTGCCCCTTCCCCAATGCCCA
Source organism: Triticum dicoccoides (assembly GCF_002162155.2). Taxonomy (NCBI): domain Eukaryota; kingdom Viridiplantae; phylum Streptophyta; class Magnoliopsida; order Poales; family Poaceae; genus Triticum; species Triticum dicoccoides. The sequence continues at coordinate 148,574,693 of NC_041383.1, read as the reverse complement.
TGGTATTTCCAGAGCGTAGTTATGTACGTGTAGTACTGGTTTCGCAGTTTCGCGAGGGCTGGGGTTGGGGCCGCATTGCTACGCGTGCTCGGAATGTGCCAGGCGGTCTTGTTGTAGGTTACTCCGGCCGCGCTTGACAGTGTCCGGACATTTAATAGCCGGACTCGAGAATTGCCTTAAGAGGCTTCTTTGTACTTCTGCCGCGAGGGCCGCCGTATGCTCCTCCGTTCGGAGGGAGCGTTCTGTGGTTCCGTTGACCGTAATGACTCCTCGAGGGCCTGGCGTCTTGAGCTTGAGGTATGCGTAGTGCGGCACCGCATTGAACTTTGCGAATGCGGTTCGTCCGAGCAGTGCGTGATAGCCGCTGCAGAACGGGACTATGTCGAAGATTAATTCCTCGCTTCGGAAGTTATCCGGTGATCCGAAGACCATTTCAAGTGTAACTGAGCCTGTACAGTTGGCCTCTACACCTGGTATGACGCCTTTGAAGGTCATCTTTGTGGGTTTAATCCTTGAAGGGTCTATGCCCATTTTGCGCACTGTATCCTGATAAAGCAGGTTCAGGCTGCTGTCGCCATCCATCAGGACTCTAGTGAGGTGAAATCCGTCAATGATTGGGTCTAGAACCAATGCGGCGAATCCGCCATGGCGGATACTAGTGGGGTGGTCCCTTCGATCAAAAGTGATCGGGCAGGAGGACCACGGATTGAACTTTGGGGCGACTGGCTCCATCGCATATACGTCCCTTATTGCACGCTTCCGCTCCCTTTTGGGTATGTGGGTTGCGTATATCATGTTCACCGTCCACACTTGTGGGGGGAAGCCCTTCTGTCCTCTATTGTTCAGCGGCCGGGGCTCCTCCTCGTCGTCGCTATACAGCCCCTTGTCATTGTTTTCGGCATTTAACTTGCTTGCCTGCTTGAACACCCAACAATCCCTATTGGTGTGATTGGCTAGTTTTTCGGGGGTGCCGTGTATCTGGCATGAGCGATCGAGTATTCGGTCCAAATTGGACGGGCCCAGAGTATTTCTTTTGAATGGCTTTTTCCGCTGACCGGGTTTAGAGCCTCTGAATCCGGCATTAACTGCCGTATCTTCAGCATTATCGCCATTAATGCGGAGCTTGTGCTTGTTGCGACGCGACCTGCCGTTGTTGTCCTTGGTATCCGAATTACCAGGGCTCTTGGTCATATTGTTACTACGAGCTAGCCAGCTGTCTTCTCCTGCGCAGAAGCGGGTCATGAGTGTTGTGAGGGCTGCCATGGATTTCGGCTTTTCCTGTCCTAGGTGCCGGGCAAGCCACTCATCGCGGATGTTATGTTTGAAGGCTGCAAGGGCCTCTGCATCCGGACAGTCGACGATTTGATTTTTCTTGGTTAGGAACCGTGTCCAGAATTGTCTGGCCGATTCTTCTAGCTGCTGAATTATGTGGCTTAGGTCATTGTCGTCTGGTGGTCGCACCTAAGTGCCCTGGAAATTGTCGAGGAATGCGGCTTCCAGGTCTTCCCAACAACCAATTGACTCTGCTGGCAAGCTGTTAAGCCAATGCCGAGCTGGCCCTTTAAGCTTGAGTGGGAGGTATTTGATGGCGTGTAGATCATCACCGCGGGCCATGTGGATATGAAGGAGGTAGTCCTCGATCCAGACCGCAGGATCTGTTGTGCCATCGTATGATTCAATGTTTATGGGTTTGAAACCCTCAGGGATTTGATGATCCATCACTTCGTCTGTGAAGCATAGTGGGTGTGCGGCGCCCCTGTATTGGGCTATATCAAACCGTAGCTCAAATGAGCTTTGTCTACTGTGTTTAGCCCAGCCGGAATTGCCATATCCGGCGTGACGGTTATCATCATGCATCATGGGGCGCCCATGCGATCCGTAGATCGATCTTGTTTGTCTTGCCTTGTCCTCCAATATATCCCGTAGGTATGGCGCATTTCCTCGTGCCTTGGTATTTTTGAGCGGCGCCGGGGTGCGGCTTGAGTGGAGGGCCGAGAGGCCTCTCTTTCGCGGCCATGAGGTGGCCAGTCGGCCATATTATGCGCTGGTGATGTAGGTTTAGGTGCTTCCTCCTCTAATCGGGGTAGCAGCCTGCGTTTTGGGTAGCTCTTGGAGGGGCGTTCGAGTTCATACTCTTCGGTCGCAAGGACTTCAATCCATCTGTCGGCTAGCAAGTCTTGGTCAGCTCTAAGTTGTTGCTTCTTTTTCTTGAGGCTGCTTGCCGTGGCCATAAGCCTACGTTTGAAACGCTCTTGTTCGACGGGATCCTCAGGCACGACAAATTCGTCGTCGTCGAGGCTTGCCTCGTCTTCGGAGGGAGGCATGTAATTATTGTCCTCTACCACTCTGTCTGCCGCTCTCTCATGAGGGCTGGCTTCTCCATCCTCCTGCGCTGAATCCTGCTGGAGGGGGTTGTCTTCGGCACTATCCGGGGTGTTATTATCTCCCATGCCGGAATCACCGTTTTTGCTGTGGCGGGATTTAGATCGGCGCCGCTGACGCCGACGCTTAGGCTGTTTCTTGGAGGGGTCATCCTCCGTTGTTCCATCGCCATTCCCATCTTTTGGGGTGTCCACCATGTAAATGTCGTATGACGAGGTGGCCTTCCAGTGCCCTGTAGGCGCTTCTTCTTGGTCGTCTCCTGCATCGTCGTCCATACCGTCGATGTCTTCGGAGTCGAAGTCGAGCATGTCGGTTAAGTCATCGACAGTGGCTACTAAGTGGGTGGTGGGTGGGCTTTGAATTTCTTCGTCGTCCGCATCCCAACCTTCCTGACCATAATCCGGCCAGGGCTCTCCTGATAAAGAGAGAGACTTTAGTGAATTCAGGATGTTGCCAAAGGGCGAGTGCTGAAAGATGTCCTCGGCAGTGAACTCCGTGATCGGCGCCCAATCGGATTCGATTGGCAGGGGTGCGGAAGGTTCGGAGTTCGGAGAGGAGTCCGGCACCTTGGAGTCACGAGCTTCGCGAAGGACAGGGTTGGTGTTCGGCTCAATCACCGTAGAGATAGCAGCCCCCGAGGCGGTGTCCAGCCACCCATCCTCGATCGGCGCAGTCGGCTCCGAACTAAGGGTCGGAGCAGACACTTATGCGGCCTCCGGGGCACTGCAGAGCTAGATCATGCCCATCGTGACAATGCGGCGCGCTTGGCTGTGGCTCGAACCTGTCGAAGTGTCAGGACCCCGACTCGATGTCACATCGATCTAGCTGGTAACACCTCATATCACTTTGCGGCCTCACGCACGGTATCCCCACGGGTGTCGTCTTACCTTTTCCCGGGACCGTTTGCGCCTTTTGGCTCACGTATATGATAGTGTCGCTAGCATCCATATGATAAAGAGCCCTGGCTGACATGACTAGTCGTAAACCCAAAGTGGCACAGACTTACAGGGACAGGCATCCATGACCCAGCTTCGAACGTGTCGGTCATCAGCAAGTGGGTCCGGGCTGTAGCACTGGGCTAGCAGGACTCCGGTACTCAAAGCGTGACATTTTCCCGAAGGGACAGACACAGGAACGAAGAAGGACACATGCCGGCCAGCCTAAGTGTTCCAGAGCAGTAGCAAGCTACCATGGCTCAGCGGTAACACTAGGAGACATTTCCCGGTAAGAGAGGCTACTAAAGATAAACAACTAGATAGTCAGATCCCACACATACCAAGCATTTCAATCATACACACAATATGCTCGATATGTGCAAATACAACGAAGCATCACAACATGACTCTATGACACAAGTACTTTATTTAAGGCTCAGTGAGCCATACATAACATACACAAAGGTACGGGTCTCACGACCCCACATACAAGTCATACAGTCATACAAACCAGCAGCGGAAGTAACTTGTCTGAGTACAGACAACTAGTAAAATAAAAGAGGCTTGGAAAGCCTAGCTATACTACGTGGTCCTTCACAAGCTCAGGGTCACCACCTGGGTCTTTAGCCTACTCGTTGATGTCAACGTCTATATAGAACCCATCAGAAGGGGTTGCAGCGTCTTCTGTAAAAATGTAGATTATAGCAACATGAGTACAAAGGTACTCAGCAAGACTTACATCAGATCCTACATACATGCATAGTATCAAGAGGGGTTGGTGGAGTTATTGCAGCAAGCCAGCTTTGACTCTTGGCTAGGCTATCCTACGATACTCCAACTTAAATGATTTTTGCGCACACGAGTCCACTACTCACCAATTCAATACACTACCGAGGATCCGCCTCCGTCTTCCTACGGAAGAGCCATCCTCGGCACTCACACTTATCTTGAGGCTTTTAGTAGTTTCCATTTACTTGTCTATGAACTGTATAGGCAACCAAGTAGTCCTTTACCGCGGACGCGGCTATTCGAATAGATCATGTTAACCCTGCAGGGGGTACTTCTTCATACACGCTCTCACCACTTACCGTCGTTTACACGACATGTACTCGGCAACCTTCAAGCGGAAGCCCAACGTGGGTGTCGGCCACGACCTACCTAATCACCTAAGCCTCCAGTCCAGGTTTATCGCCTATTCAGGTTCCATCCGCAGGGAGTCCGGCCGAGGTTTCCCATACGGCCCCGAACGATGTGAACAGGGTTCCCGAGATACCTAACGGGTATTCGGTACACCCGGCCACGTACCTACTACGGTCAGCGCTGTCCACGGCCTCCAGTAGGCTACAAACACCAGAAACTACTTGCAACTCCTGGACGGAGAACTAGGGTGAATAAGAAGTCGAGAGGGTCCATTGGTTTCGGGCCCAATGCATGGTAGTAGCTGATTCTTAAATCACACATACAGATCTCAGTGCTTAAGGTCGGCTTCAATGAAACAACCCACCATGTACTCCTACATGGCCTCTCATCGATACCTTTACCAAATCGTGTTCACCACACCACTCTCATTACCGACATAATCATTTCACTCTAGCCCATCACCCAGATGAACCAGACCTGACACGACTCTAAGCATAGCAGGCATAGCAAGGTAGGAACAACACATACATATGGCTCAATCAACTCCTACACATGCTAGTGGGTTTCATCTAGTTACTGTGGCAATGACAGGTCATGCAGAGGAAATGGGTTCAACTACCGTAGCACACAGCAGTTTGAATCGTGTTGTCTTAATGCAGTAAAAGAGAGCAGGAGCGAGAACATGGGATTGTATCGATATGATCAAATGGTTGGTTGCTTGCCTGATGGTTCGATGCACGGATACGGTTCTTCGTTAGGGTAGTCACGGTACTCCTCGGGGACAGATCCTGTCGTAAAGGATAACGATACACAGGCATCACCAAACAATGTGCAACAATATGATGCATGCATGAAACATGGCAATATGAGTGTGTTGGGCTAATGCAACTAAAGCTACCAACGCTGTCAGGACCCCGACTCGATGTCACATCGATCTAGCTGGTAACACCTCATATCACTTTGCGGCCTCACGCACGGTATCCCCACGGGTGTCGTCTTACCTTTTCCCGGGACCGTTTGCGCCTTTTGGCTCGCGTATATGAAAGTGTCGCTAGCATCCATATGATAAAGAGCCCGGGCTGACATGACTAGTCGTAAACCCAAAGTGGCACAGACTTACAGGGACAGGCATCCATGACCCAGCTTCGAACGTGTCGGTCATCAGCAGGTGGGTCCGGGCTGTAGCACTGGGCTAGCAGGACTCCGGTAAACCGGGCTGTAGCGGGCTAACAGGACTCCGGTACTCAAAGCGTGACATTTCCCCGAAGGGACAGACACAGGAACGAAGAAGGACACATGCCGGCCAGCCTAAGTGTTCCAGAGCAGTAGCAAGCTACCATGGCTCAGCGGTAACACTAGGAGACATTTCCCGGTAAGAGAGGCTACTAAAGATAAACAACTAGATAGTCAGATCCCACACATACCAAGCATTTCAATCATACACACAATATGCTCGATATGTGCAAATACAACGAAGCATCACAACATGACTCTATGACACAAGTACTTTATTTAAGGCTCAGTGAGCCATACATAGCATACACAAAGGTACGGGTCTCACGACCCCACATACAAGTCATACAGTCATACAAACCAGCAGCGGAAGTAACTTGTCTGAGTACAGACAACTAGTAAAATAAAAGAGGCTTGGAAAGCCTAGCTATACTACGTGGTCCTTCACAAGCTCAGGGTCACCACCTGGGTCTTTAGCCTACTCGTTGATGTCAACGTCTACATAGAACCCATCAGAAGGGGTTGCAGCGTCTTCTGTAAAATGTAGATTATAGCAACATGAGTACAAAGGTACTCAGCAAGACTTACATCAGATCCTACATATATGCATAGTATCAAGAAGGGTTGGTGGAGTTATTGCAGCAAGCCAGCTTTGACTCTTGGCTAGACTATCCTACGAGACTCCAACTTGAAATGGTTTTGCGCACACGAGTCCACTACTCACCACTTCAATACACCACCGAGGATCCACCTCCGTCTTCCTACGGAAGAGCCATCCTCGGCACTCACACTTATCTTGAGGCTTTTAACAGTTTCCATTTACTTGTCTATGAACTGTATAGGCAACCAAGTAGTCCTTTACCGTGGACGCGGCTATTCGAATAGATCATGTTAACCCTGCAGGGGGTACTTCTTCATACACGCTCTCACCACTTACCGTCGTTTACACGACATGTACTCGGCAACCTTCAAGCGGAAGCCCAACGTGGGTGTCGGCCACGACCTACCTAATCACCTAAGCCTCCAGTCCAGGTTTATCGCCTATCCGGGTTCCATCCGCAGGGAGTCCGGCCGAGGTTTCCCATACGGCCCCGAACGATGTGAACAGGGTTCCTGAGATACCTAACGGGTATTCGGTACACCCAGCCACGTACCTACCGCATCACAGCCCACCCCTACGGTCAGCGCTGTCCACGGCCTCCAGTAGGCTACAAACACCAGAAACTACTTGCAACTCCTGGACGGAGAACTAAGGTGAATAAGAAGCCGAGAGGGTCCATTGGTTTCGGGCCCAATGCATGGTAGTAGCTGATTCTTAAATCACACATACAGATCTCAGTGCTTAAGGTCGGCTTCAATGAAACAACCCACCATGTACTCCTACATGGCCTTTCATCGATACCTTTACCAAATCGTGTTCACCACACCACTCCCATTACCGACATAATCATTTCACTCCAGCCCATCACCCAGATGAACTAGACCTGACACGACTCTAAGCATAGCAGGCATAGCAAGGTAGGAACAACACATACATATGGCTCAAGCAACTCCTACACATGCTAGTGGGTTTCATCTAGTTACTGTGGCAATGACAGGTCATGCAGAGGAAATGGGTTCAACTACCGTAGCACACAGCAGTTTGAATCGCGTTGTCTTAATGCAGTAAAAGAGAGCAGGAGCGAGAACATGGGATTGTATCGATATGATCAAATGGTTGGTTGCTTGCCTGATGGTTCGATGCACTGATACGGTTCTTCGTTAGGGTAATCACGGTACTCCTCGGGGACAGAACCTGCCGCAGAGAGCACCGATACACAAACATCACCAAACAATGTGCAACAATATGATGCATGCATGAAACATGGCAATATGAGTGTATTGGGCTAATGCAACTAAAACCAGAAGGGTTTGAACAAATTTGAATCAAGGATTCAAATTTCAAATTCAAATATGGCCTTTTAAAGTGCTTTTCCTTGTTCTGCTTAAAACATAAAATTTAACTTGTTTGATCATGCATGAAAATAGTACAGATGGATAGATTGGATTTTTCTGATCATTTTTCATATATAATTTGTCCAATTTGGAGTTACAGAATAAAAGTTATGAATTTTTGAAGTTTAAATAATATTCTGGAATTTCCTGATTTAAATTAAATCCAGAAATTATAATTATTGCGCCAGCATGACGTCAGCATGACGTCAGTGGTCAACTGCGGCTGGCTGGAGTCAAACCTGACGTGTGGGGCCCACACGTCAGTGACAGGGGGGTTAAACAGGGTTAAATTAATTCTAATTACTAATTAGTGGCGCTGGGGCCCACTGGTCAGTGTCAGGGGTTAACTAACAGTGGTTAGCGCTAATCTAACCATCTGACCGACAGGGCCCACGCGTCAGTGACCCTGGGGGTCAAACCTCAGGTCGGACAGGTCAAACCCCACCGGCGACATGACGCCGGCGAGGCCCGAGACGGCGGCGAAAGTGCTTTTTGCCATTCCGGCAACCAAATGGACGGCGGAAGGCATCTACGTGTTGCTGAGGGTGAGCCGCGACTATTGGTGGTGGTGGTTGGGCTCGGGGTGGCCGGAGTTGATGGCGGCGAGCTCGGCTGCGGCTGCCGGAGTTCGGGTGCGGTCGGAATCGACGTTGCAGGGGGCTTGGGGAGGCGTTAGTGCGCGCTACGTGCTCCTAGTGAGGTGTGGAGCACGATGGTGTGCTCGGTTGGGTGCTACGGTGACCGTGGCCACGACGGCGACATCGCCGGCGGCGTGGAGCTCTCGGCCAAGGTGGGGCTAGGGCCTAGAGGTCGAAAGAGACCAGGGGAGAAGGGGGAAACGATCCGGGGGCTCACCGCGGGGCTGCAGAGGTGGTTAGCGGGCTCGGGGACGCGCTGGAGACGACGAATTCGACGGCGACGATGATCGGAGCCCGAAGAGGGGAACAGCGACGTGGCGGCGATGCAGGGCTTCCGGGGAGCTGTGGAGCGGTGGGGAGGAAGAGGGAGTCGAGGCGGAGCTCCTGAGCTAGTCGGGGGAGCGAGGGGTGGCCGGAGATGGCTGCTATGGCGAACGGCGGCGACGGTGGTGTTCGGCCGTGTGAGAGAGAGAGCGAGGGAGAGGAGGGGAGAGCCGGGGGAGAGTGAGAGAGAGCAGGGGGGATCGGGACGGCCTGCGGGAGTCGTCCACGCGGCCAGGAGCTCGTCGGCAAGCAGGAGGTGGCCGCGCGGCCGTGCGCGCGCGAGCACGCAGCAGCTTCGGGGCGAGGGGAGGAAGACGACGGAGAGCTGCAGTGGTGGGCTGGGCCGGCTGCTGGCTGGGCCGGCCAGCTGGCTGGGCCGCACAGTGGAGGAGCCCAGGTAAGTTTTCCCCTTTTTTATTTCTGTTTCTGTTTTATTTAATATATCTACAACTTTGTTGAATTAAATAAAATACCTAGGCAAGTTCAAAAATCACCAAACTATTCCTGGCCCATAGTTGGATTATTTCCAACATGAAACATTTTAGTTTGGAGATATTTGAGCATTTAAATATTTTATATTATTTTAAATGCCCAAATTCAAATATTTATGATTTAATTCAAAAACCCTAGGATGGCCTAGGAAAATGTGCACCATTTTTGGCAGAGGTTCTGAACCAAGGCAAAAATGATGGGCATTTTAGAAGGGCATTTCAGGTTCATTGAAAAATTATTTTAGTAACCCTAGTTGGTTTCAGAGGGGACTGGGGGTTCTGTCATCCCCATTTCAAGTTTCTGATGAAAGAGTAAACATGATGCAACACTCTAATGCATGACTAGCTAGGTTGTGACAACTCACCCCCACTCAAAAGAATCTCGTCCCGAGATTTGGGTTCCTCCGAGAAGAAGGCGGGGTACTCGAGTCGAAGACGATCCTCCCTTTCCCAAGTTGCTTCATCCTCAGAATGGTGCGACCATTGAACCTTGAGAAACTTGATATTATGACGTCGGGTGGTACGTTCGGCCTGATCGAGGATACGAACGGGGTACTCTCGATATGTAAGATTATCTTGGAGATCAAGCGTTTCGTGGTCCACTTCACGGATAGGATCCGAGAAGCAACGCCTGAGTTGAGAAACGTGGAAGACATCGTGAACTCTAGAGAGGTGCGGAGGTAGTTCCAACTGGTAGGCAACTTCTCCTCGTTTGGCAAGAATGCGAAAAGGTCCAATGTAACGAGGAGCCAATTTGCCTTTGATACCGAAACGATGGGTTCCCTTCAAAGGGGTGACCCGAAGATAAGCCTTCTCGTCAACCTCGAAAGTCATAGCCTTATGTTTTCGGTCATATTGACTCTTTTGACGGGATTGGGCTGTTTTCAACTTTTCACGAACGATACGAACTTGTTCTTCTGCTTCCTGAATCATATCCGGGCCAAAGAATTGTCTTTCCCCGGTCTCTGACCAGTTAAGGGGTGTTCGACATCGTCGTCCATAGAGAACTTCAAAAGGGGCTTTACCCGAGCTAGATTGATAGCTGTTGTTGCAAGCGAATTCGGCAAACGGAAGGCACTTCTCCCAGTCCATTCCGAATGAGATAACAGAGGCTCGAAGCATGTCTTCTAGAATTTGGTTGACGCGTTCCACTTGACCACTCGACTGAGGGTGGAAAGCGGTGCTAAAGGAAAGACGGGTTCCCATAGCATTTTGGAAACTTTCCCAAAATCGAGAGGTGAAAAGACTTCCTCGATCCGAGTTAATTTCCAAAGGGACACCATGAAGGGACACTATTCGGGAGATGTATAAGTCTGCCAGCTGACTAGCGGTTATACTCTCTCGAACAGGTAGGAAATGGGCTACTTTGGAAAGACGATCGACCACGACGAAAATAGCATTATTCCCTCTCTTGGTCCTGGGAAAACCGGTAATGAAATCCATACCAATTTTATCCCATTTCCATTCAGGAATAGCTAAGGGTTGAAGGGTGCCAGCAGGCCGTTGGTGCTCTGCTTTTACACGACGACAGACGTCGCAGTTAGCAATATACTGAGCAATTTCTCTCTTCATCCTAGTCCACCAGAACCTCTGGCGTAGGTCCTGATACATCTTAGCAATAGTGAGAGGAGATTCATGAGCTTCCTTAAGGATTAATCGCCTTAGGTTGCGCACTTTGGGAACTACTAATCGATTCCCGAAGTATACGACTCCTTGATCATTAATGGAGAAACAATTCGCAATTCCTTTCTGAATGTTCCTCTTGATGCGGGAGATTCCCGGATCTACCTTCTGTGCTTTGATAATTTGATCCGTAAGGGTAGGTTTTGCCACCATGGTGGAGAGAAAACCTTGAGGAACAATATGAAGGTTAAGCTTCCGAAATTCCTCATGGAGAAGCGGTTGACTTTGTTGTAACATCAGGTTGTTACAATAAGATTTACGACTTAGCGCATCAGCCATGACGTTGGCTTTCCCTGGGGTGTAGGTTATTCCTAAGTCGAAGTCGGTGATCAATTCAACCCAACGTCTTTGCCTGAGATTCAAATCCGGTTGGGTGAAGATGTACTTCAGACTTTGGTGATCAGTGAATATTTCGCAACGATTACCGAGGAGGTAATGTCGCCAGGTCTTAAGTGCATAGACTACGGCTGCAAGCTCTAGATCATGAGTAGGATAATTCTCCTCATGTGGGTGCAATTGCCGTGAAGCGTAGGCAATTACGTGTCGATCTTGCATGAGAATGCAACCTAGTCCTTGTCGCGAGGCGTCGCAGTAGATAACAAAGTCCTTGGAGAAGTCTGGCGGTACCAGCACGGGAGCAGAAGTCAGGCGTCTTTTCAGTTCCTGAAAGCTGTGCTCACATTGTGGAGTCCACTCGAACTTCTTATCTTTCTTGAGGAGTTCGGTTAGAGGTTTAGCAACCTTGGAGAAGTTCTCGACAAAGCGACGACAATAGCTCGCTAAGCCTAGAAAACTCCGAACTTGCTTGACCGATTCGGGTGGAGTCCAGTTAAGGACGGCTTGAACTCGCTCAGGGTTAACAGCAATACCTTTACCAGATATTACATGACCCAGATAGGTCACTTCTGACAACCAGAATTCACATTTAGAGAATTTGGCATAAAGGCGATGCTCTCGAAGTTTCTGCAACACTAGCCTTAGATGTTCGGCATGTTCTTCCTCGTTCTTGGAGTAAATGAGTATGTCATCGAGATAAACCACGACGAATTTATCCAAATACTCCATGAAGATTGAGTTCATTAACCGAGAAAAGGTGGCTGGAGCGTTGGTTAATCCGAAGGACATGACGGTGTACTCGTATTGGCCGTAACGAGTAACAAAGGCCGTTTTAGGAATGTCCCCGTTTCTGATTTTGATTTGGTGGTAGCCCAACCTCAAATCCATCTTGGAGAAGACTGAGGATCCAGCGAGCTGATCATACAGGTCGTTGATCCTGGGAAGTGGATATTTGTTCTTGATTGTGACCAAATTGACAGGTCGGTAATCTACAACCATCCGGTCCGTACCATCCTTCTTCTTGACGAATAGGACGGGGCAAGCCCACGGAGATGAGCTAGGTCGGATGAAACCCTTTTTCAAGGACTCATCGAGTTGTTTCTTAAGCTCGGCTAGTTCTAGGGGTGCCATCTTATAAGGTCTTCTAGCAATCGGAACAGTTCCTGGAATGAGGTCTATTACAAACTCAACATCCCTGTCAGGTGGAACACCTGGCAATTCCTCTGGAAAGACATCCGGAAAGTCACGGACTACCGGAACGTCCTCAAGGTCTGGCAAAGGGCTGGCGTTAAGAGAATATAATTGTCGCTTGGCTATTCGGGTCAAGACATTAACTATCTTTCCCGAAGGATGGGTGAGTTGAACAGTCCTAGAGAAGCAATCGATTTGGGCATGATGAGCCGACATCCAGTCCATACCCAGAATGATATTAATATCTGAAGATTTAAGGGCTATCAAAGACGCGAGGAAAACAAGTCTGTCGACTTGGATCTCATTTCCATAACTTACCCTAGAGGTCTGCCATCTAGAACCAGGGGTAGAGATTTCCATAGTGGATGGCATGTCACAGAATGCAACGTTATGCAGACGAGCATAACTTTCGGATATAAAAGAATGAGAGGCTCCTGTATCGAAAAGAACAGATGCCGGGTGGCAATTAACAAGAAGCGTACCGAGAACGACGTTGGGATCCTCTTGAGCTTCTTCGGCAGAGATACAGTTGACATGGCCACGTGAAGCGGTGACCGGCTTGGCGTGGAATACTTTTCCTGTCGGCTTGCCACGGCCAACAGCTTTAGCAGATTGATTGGGGTTGGTCTGGGGGCATTCACGCATATAGTGACCAGATTCCCCACACTTGAAACAAGTCACGGAACTGGTACGTGGAGGAGCATTGTTAGATGGACCCCCATAGGGCTTGGCTGGAGCAGACTGTTGAACGGGGCGAGGCGCCTGGAAGGATGGCCTCGGTGTAAACCTGGGTGGCAGGGCGGTGTTGGGTACCCACACGCGGCGCTTCTGAGGACCAGCACCGGATGAGGAACCCATGTCACGTCCATGCTTGCGTGTTGCGTCATAGTCAGTCTGACCAGTTTCAGCACTGATGGCTTTGTTGACAAGTTTCGAAAAAGATGTGCACTCATGCAGACGGAGGTCGCGGCGAAGCTCAGGACTAAGGCCCTTACGAAACCTTGCTTGCTTCTTGGCGTCAGTAGACACTTCCTCAGTTTCATATCGGGCGAGATTACCAAACTCCCTGCTATAGGCATCCACAGAAAGTCGGCCTTGGGTGAAACTGCAAAATTCTTCACGTTTACGGTCCATGAGACCCTCCGGAATGTGATGTTCACGGAAAGCCTCGCTGAACTCAGCCCAAGTTGTGACATGGCCCGCTGGGCGCATAGCTCCATAATTCTCCCACCATAGACTGGCGGGGCCTTCAAGATGATATGCAGCAAAGGTGACCTTGTCAGCCTCCGCTACCAGCGCGGAACGCAGTTTGTGAGAGATACTGCGAAGCCAGTCATCAGCGTCGAGGGGCTCGACGGAGTGGTGGAACGTGGGTGGATGCAATTTGATAAAATCACTGAGTGACACCACGTTAGCCCTCTGATGGTGTGCTGTATTCTGTTCAATACGCTCCAACAAACGGTTTGTCTCCCGCTTGTTTCTCTCAGCTTCCATCATCACCTCGTCTAGTGAAGGAGGATGAGGCAGGTTTACATCCCTGGCTTCACTGCCTTCGGCCTGCTCTTGAGAAGCAGGGTTAGCGCGCGTGTTGACCATCCTAGGTAAACAAGACAATGATTTAGTCAGGATGGTAAAATTCCGACATAGGATTCATAATGTAAGAAATAACTCGGAATGCAAGATGATCATCCGTATGACATGGTAAATACAGCAACTGCTTCTTTTATTCCATCATCATACACACCATACAGGGTTTAGTACAAGACCAAACAAAGTACTATTACGGTGAAAAGAGGATTACATCTCATCGGAGGCATTCCAAGCTCCTATACATTATTTTTCTACACCTCCGGAAGGAGTACAAACTAGGTCATATCCCACAAGTCACGCGGGACGATAGACGACACAGCTAGTGCGAACTAGTGATACTACCACTAACTCAGACCGATCCGTAGTAGTCCTCGTAGAAGTCACCTCCATAGCCTGGGAGCTCAACATGATCATCTGGAAACAGACGGTCTCGCGGAGCTTGTGGACCATAGGGGCTAGGATGAGGCCTTGGACCAACAAACGGTGGCCTGCGGGGACCGCGAGGTGGGGTGATGCCTCCTACATCACGCCAAACCATCACGTCTGGCAGAGCAGATCTCACAGGATAGAGATCGCGCATATCTGAATATCCAGCTTGCACCGCCGGTGCGAACCGAGTCAAAGTGGCCCAGTGGTCAGCACGGGTATTGAAGAGCTCTAACCTTAAGGCCCGATTTTCACGGTCCTTATCCTCGAGCATCTCAGCAGTGGTGCGAGTTCGTGAATCCTCCTGAGTGGGGTCAGCATAGATAGCCTGGAGATACCCTTGCGCTCCCGGAAGTGATCCTGGCATATACCGGAAATCAGAGTCCCGAAATAACCCAGATCTGACTCGCATAATGGTCATCATAGAGTAGGCGGCGTCCTGCACAGCCATCTCAATAGTAACCCCGAGTCCATAGGAGCAGTGAAGAGGCTCGGTGGATCCAGGATAAGATGGAAATATCCTGACAGTGCAGAGATACTGGCTTTGATTAAAATCTCGGAATTGCTCTTCGACCGTGTACTCGGGATACCAGCGGTATCCAGGCTCAGTCATTACCCTGACCAACTTAGCAGTATGGCCGGGTACATCTAGGCATCGAGTCAGGCGAACCACTTGATTGAGGTCGCGAGTGGCCATCTGAAAGCACAATCATAATGCAAAGGCATTAGAATTTCTAGCAAAATTTCGGCAGCATGACAGCTGTAAATGCTCAAAAAGGATTTGAGACATTTGACAAAGGATTTCGTACACACTCATCATCATCATATCAAAGTTCTGAAACCATTCTGGCAACATAATGTGGTAGTAGAACTGAACTAGGCTGGTAACCATCAAACTTATAAGGTACTACTGATTAGTAACTCGTGATCCTGATAGAGAGAACAGATCCTAATTCCTTAACCCCCGGTGGAAGAATGGACTGACTCAGATCAGAAAGTCATAAGGTATAAGGAGTAAAAAGAGCCTTACGTTCCAACCCACAAACAATTCCCCTACATATAACTAAAGAATTTCTAGACTCAACATCGACCAGTTTGGCTTGGAGAACCTACAGGCAGTCCGGCTTTGATGCCAACGCTGTCAGGACCCCGACTCGATGTCACATCGATCTAGCTGGTAACACCTCATATCACTTTGCGGCCTCACGCACGGTATCCCCACGGGTGTCGTCTTACCTTTTCCCGGGACCGTTTGCGCCTTTTGGCTCACGTATATGATAGTGTCGCTAGCATCCATATGATAAAGAGCCCGGGCTGACATGACTAGTCGTAAACCCAAAGTGGCACAGACTTACAGGGACAGGCATCCATGACCCAGCTTCGAACGTGTCGGTCATCAGCAAGTGGGTCCGGGCTGTAGCACTGGGCTAGCAGGACTCCGGTAAACCGGGCTGTAGCGGGCTAACAGGACTCCGGTACTCAAAGCGTGACATTTCCCCGAAGGGACAGACACAGGAATGAAGAAGGACACATGCCGGCCAGCCTAAGTGTTCCAGAGCAGTAGCAAGCTACCATGGCTCAGCGGTAACACTAGGAGACATTTCCCGGTAAGAGAGGCTACTAAAGATAAACAACTAGATAGTCAGATCCCACACATACCAAGCATCTCAATCATACACACAATATGCTCGATATGTGCAAATACAACGAAGCATCACAACATGACTCTATGACACAAGTACTTTATTTAAGGCTCAGTGAGCCATACATAACATACACAAAGGTACGGGTCTCACGACCCCACATACAAGTCATACAGTCATACAAACCAGCAGCGGAAGTAACTTGTCTGAGTACAGACAACTAGTAAAATAAAAGAGGCTTGGAAAGCCTAGCTATACTACGTGGTCCTTCACAAGCTCAGGGTCACCACCTGGGTCTTTAGCCTACTCGTTGATGTCAACGTCTACATAGAACCCATCAGAAGGGGTTGCAGCGTCTTCTGTAAAATGTAGATTATAGCAACATGAGTACAAAGGTACTCAGCAAGACTTACATCAGATCCTACATATATGCATAGTATCAAGAAGGGTTGGTGGAGTTATTGCAGCAAGCCAGCTTTGACTCTTGGCTAGACTATCCTACGAGACTCCAACTTGAAATGGTTTTGCGCACACGAGTCCACTACTCACCACTTCAATACACTACCGAGGATCCACCTCCGTCTTCCTACGGAAGAGCCATCCTCGGCACTCACACTTATCTTGAGGCTTTTAACAGTTTCCATTTACTTGTCTATGAACTGTATAGGCAACCAAGTAGTCCTTTACCGCGGACGCGGCTATTCGAATAGATCATGTTAACCCTGCAGGGGGTACTTCTTCATACACGCTCTCACCACTTACCGTCGTTTACACGACATGTACTCGGCAACCTTCAAGCGGAAGCCCAACGTGGGTGTCGGCCACGACCTACCTAATCACCTAAGCCTCCAGTCCAGGTTTATCGCCTATCCAGGTTCCATCCGCAGGGAGTCCGGCCGAGGTTTCCCATACGGCCCCGAACGATGTGAACAGGGTTCCCGAGATACCTAACGGGTATTCGGTACACCCGGCCACGTACCTACCGCATCACAGCCCACCCCTACAGTCAGCGCTGTCCACGGCCTCCAGTAGGCTACAAACACCAGAAACTACTTGCAACTCCTGGACGGAGAACTAGGGCGAATAAGAAGCCGAGAGGGTCCATTGGTTTCGGGCCCAATGCATGGTAGTAGCTGATTCTTAAATCACACATACAGATCTCAGTGCTTAAGGTCGGCTTCAATGAAACAACCCACCATGTACTCCTACATGGCCTTTCATCGATACCTTTACCAAATCGTGTTCACCACACCACTCCCATTACCGACATAATCATTTCACTCCAGCCCATCACCCAGATGAACCAGACCTGACACGACTCTAAGCATAGCAGGCATAGCAAGGTAGGAACAACACATACATATGGCTCAAGCAACTCCTACACATGCTAGTGGGTTTCATCTAGTTACTGTGGCAATGACAGGTCATGCAGAGGAAATGGGTTCAACTACCGTAGCACACAGCAGTTTGAATCGCGTTGTCTTAATGCAGTAAAAGAGAGCAGGAGCGAGAACATGGGATTGTATCGATATGATCAAATGGTTGGTTGCTTGCCTGATGGTTCGATGCACTGATACGGTTCTTCGTTAGGGTAATCACGGTACTCCTCGGGGACAGAACCTACCGCAGAGAGCACCGATACACAAACATCACCAAACAATGTGCAACAATATGATGCATGCATGAAACATGGCAATATGAGTGTATTGGGCTAATGCAACTAAAACCAGAAGGGTTTGAACAAATTTGAATCAAGGATTCAAATTTCAAATTCAAATATGGCCTTTTAAAGTGCTTTTCCTTGTTCTGCTTAAAACATCAATTTAACTTATTTGATCATGCATGAAAATAGTACAGATGGATAGATTGGATTTTTCTGATCATTTTTCATATATAATTTGTCCAATTTGGAGTTACAGAATAAAAGTTATGAATTTTTGAAGTTTAAATAATATTCTGGAATTTCCTGATTTAAATTAAATCCAGAAATTATAATTATTGCGCCAGCATGACGTCAGCATGACGTCAGTGGTCAACTGCGGCTGGCTGGAGTCAAACCTGACGTGTGGGGCCCACACGTCAGTGACAGGGGGGTTAAACAGGGTTAAATTAATTCTAATTACTAATTAGTGGCGCTGGGGCCCACTGGTCAGTGTCAGGGGTTAACTAACAGTGGTTAGTGCTAATCTAACCATCTGACCGACAGGGCCCACGCGTCAGTGACCCTGGGGGTCAAACCTCAGGTCGGACAGGTCAAACCCCACCGGCGACATGACGCCGGCGAGGCCCGAGACGGCGGCGAAAGTGCTTTTTGCCATTCCGGCAACCAAATGGACGGCGGAAGGCATCTACGTGTTGCTGAGGGTGAGCCGCGACTATTGGTGGTGGTGGTTGGGCTCGGGGTGGCCGGAGTTGACGGCGGCGAGCTCGGCTGCGGCTGCCGGAGTTCGGGTGCGGTCGGAATCGACGTTGCAGGGGGCTTGGGGAGGCGTTAGTGCGCGCTACGTGCTCCTAGTGAGGTGTGGAGCACGATGGTGTGCTCGGTTGGGTGCTACGGTGACCGTGGCCACGACGGCGACATCGCCGGCGGCGTGGAGCTCTCGGCCAAGGTGGGGCTAGGGCCTAGAGGTCGAAAGAGACCAGGGGAGAAGGGGGAAACGATCCGGGGGCTCACCGCGGGGCTGCAGAGGTGGTTAGCGGGCTCGGGGACGCGCTGGAGACGACGAATTCGACGGCGACGATGATCGGAGCCCGAAGAGGGGAACGGCGATGTGGCGGCGATGCAGGGCTTCCGGGGAGCTGTGGAGCGGTGGGGAGGAAGAGGGAGTCGAGGCGGAGCTCCTGAGCTAGTCGGGGGAGCGAGGGGTGGCCGGAGATGGCTGCTATGGCGAACGGCGGCGACAGTGGTGTTCGGCCGTGTGAGAGAGAGAGAGCGAGGGAGAGGAGGGGAGAGCCGGGGGAGAGTGAGAGAGAGCAGGGGGATCGGGACGGCCTGCGGGAGTCGTCCACGCGGCCAGGAGCGCGTCGGCAAGCAGGAGGTGGCCGCGCGGCCGTGCGCGCGCGAGCACGCAGCAGCTTCGGGGCGAGGGGAGGAAGACGACGGAGAGCTGCAGTGGTGGGCTGGGCCGCTGCTGGCTGGGCCGGCCAGCTGGCTGGGCCGCACAGTGGAGGAGCCCAGGTAAGTTTTCCCCCTTTTTTTCATTTCTGTTTCTGTTTTATTTAATATATCTGCAACTTTGTTGAATTAAATAAAATACCTAGGCAAGTTCAAAAATCACCAAACTATTCCTGGCCCATAGTTGGATTATTTCCAACATGAAACATTTTAGTTTGGAGATATTTGAGCATTTAAATATTTTATATTATTTTAAATGCCCAAATTCAAATATTTATGATTTAAATCAAAAACCCTAGGATGGCCTAGGAAAATGTGCACCATTTTTGGCAGAGGTTCTGAACCAAGACAAAAATGGTGGGCATTTTAGAAGGGCATTTCAGGTTCATTGAAAAATTATTTTAGTAACCCTAGTTGGTTTCAGAGGGGACTGGGGGTTCTGTCATCCCCATTTCAAGTTTCTGATGAAAGAGTAAACATGATGCAACACTCTAATGCATGACTAGCTAGGTTGTGACACGAAGATCAAGTCTCCGCGAACGTCAGTCGTATAGTTCAAACTTCCAAATCTGACCTGATGGCCAGGGGCGTAGCTTTCAATCTGCTCCAGATGGCCAAGCGAATTGGCCCACAGTGCAAAGCCGCCGAATACGAAGATTTGTCCGGGGAGAAAAGTCTCACCCTGGACTGCATCGTTGTTGATGATCGGAGGAGCCATCTGGCCTAAAGATGATGACACGGAGGAACTCTCAATGAAAGCACCAATGTCGGTGTCAAAACTGGCGGATCTCGGGTAGGGGGTCCCGAACTGTGCGTCTAGGCGGATGGTAACAGGAGACAAGGGACACGATGTTTTTACCCAGGTTCGGGCCCTCTCGATGGAGGTAAAACCCTACTCCTGCTTGATTGATATTGATGATATGGGTAGTACAAGAGTAGATCTACCACGAGATCAAAGAGGCTAAACCCTAGAAGTTAGCCTATGGTATGATTGTTTCGTCCTACGGACTAAAACCCTCTGGTTTATATAGGCACCGAAGAGGGTTAGGGTTACACAGAGTCGGTTACAATGGTAGGAGATCTACATATCCGTATCGCCAAGCTTGCCCTCCACGCCAAGGAAAGTCCCATCCGAACACGGGACGAAGTCTTTAATCTTGTATCTTCATAGTCCAGGAGTCCGGCCAAAGGCTATAGTCCGGCCATCCGGACACCCCCTAATCCAGGACTCCCTCAGAGACTATTGGAAATATGCCGTAGAGGTAATAATAAAATGGTTATTATTGTATTTCCTTGTTCATGATAATTGTCTATTGTTCATGCTATAATTGTATTAACTGGAAACCATAATACATGTGTGAATACATAGACCACAACATGTCCCTAGTGAGCCTCTAGTTGACTAGCTCATTGATTAATAGATGGTTATGGTTTCTTGACCATGGACATTGGATGTCATTGATAAAGGGATCACACCCAATCCTAAGCATAGCACAAGATCGTGTAGTTCATTTGCTAAGAGCTTTTCAAATGTCAAGTATAATTTCCTTAGACCATGAGATTGTGCAACTCCCGAATACCGTAGGAATGCTTTGGGTATACCAAACGTCCCAACGTAACTGGGTGGCTATAAAGGTGCACTACATGTATCTCCGAAAGTGTCTGTTGGGTTGGCATGAATTGAGACTGGGATTTGTCACTCCGTATGACGGAGAGGTATCTCTGGGCCCACTCGGTGATGCATCATCATAATGAGCTCAATGTGACTAAGTAGTTAGTCACGGGATCATGCATTACAGAATGAGTAAAGTGACTTGCCAGTAACGAGATTGAACGAGGTATTGGGATACCGACGATCGAATCTCGGGCAAGTAACATACCGATTGACAAAGGGAATTGTATACGGGATTGATTGAATCCCCGACATCGTGGTTCATCCGATGAGATCATCGTGGAACATGTGGGAGCCAATATGGGTATCCAGATCCCGCTATTGGTTATTGGCCGAAGAGGTATCTCGGTCATGTCTGCATGGTTCCCGAACCCGTAGGGTCTACACACTTAAGGTTCGGTGACGCTAGAGTTGTAATGGGAATAGTATGTGGTTACCGAAGGTTGTTCGGAGTCTCGGATGAGATCCCGGATGTGACGAGGAACTCCGGAATGGTTCGAAGGTGAAGACCAGTATATTGGACGAAGGGTATTGGAGCCCGAAATTGTTCCGGGGGTACCAGGTGATGACCAGCGTGTCCGAAAGGGGTTTCGGAGGCCCCGACAAGTGTTGGGGTCCTTATGGGCCAAGGGGAGGGGGCACATCAGCCCACTAAGGGGCTGAGCGCCCCTCCCACCCCATCACACGTAACCTGGAGATGTGGGGGCGCCACCCCTAGGGCAGCCGCCCCTCCCGGCTTGGGGGCAAGTTTCCTAGGGGGTGGGGGCGCCCAAACCCATCTAGGGTTTCCCCTGGCCGCCGCCCCTCCTCTAGATCCATCTAGAGGGGCCGGCCCCCTCTCCCCTTTCCCCTATATATAGTGAGGGGGTGGGAGGGCAGCCACAACCCTTCCCTTGGCGCAGCCCCTCCCTGCTCCAACTCTTCCTCCTCCTCCATAGTGCTTGGCGAAGCCCTGGTGAAGAACCACGAGCTCCACCACCACCACGCCGTCGTGCTGTCGGAGTTCTCCCTCAACTTCTCCTCTCCCCTTGCTAGATCAAGAAGGAGGAGAAGTCCCCGGGCTGTACGTGTGTTGAACGCGGAGGCGCCGTCCATTCGGCGCTAGATCAGATCTTCCACGATTTGAATTGCCGCGAGTACGACTCCATCAACCGCATTCTTGTAACGCTTCCGCTTAGCGGTCTTCAAAGGTATGAAGTGCTCATCCTCTCCCTCTCTTGTTGCTAAAATCTCCATAGATTGATCTTGGTGTTGCGTAGAAAATTTTGAATTTGTGCTACGTTCCCCAACAGGCATGCCCACATGCTGGCAAAATATGGTGTCATTTCGCGCAATGGAGGACGTGCACCATGTTCAACCAGGATTGTTCGGGTCTGTCTGTAGTGTAAGTCCTGAACCCTTTTTTTCATATTAAAAAATGGAGCCAAAATTTTTTCAAACACTCGCATCTCCATAGAAGGCATGCATGCCAAGTTTCATTGCTTTCTGACATCATATACATTTTCTATAGTTTTCCAAGTGAAAAAAACAATAAAATACTGCCTATATGTGAAGCAATGTGTGTTCGGTGTCCGAATTCATTCAAATTTTACGTGGGGGACTACCTTGGGCATGCCCATACACCGGAAAGTTTTGGTTCCATTTCATGCATGGCAGCACCTACACCATGTTCAACCAAGATCATTCGGGTCTACCAGTACGACAAGTGTTGAAGCAGTTTTTTTTCAGGTCAATAAAATGGAATTAATTTTTTTACACACACTCGCATCACCACGGAAGGCATGCATGCCATGTTTCATTGTTTTTTTACATTATATGCATTTTCTATGGGTTTCCCCGTGAAATCACTAAAATGCTGCCCGCACGTGACACAACGTGCATTTGGTGTCTGAATTCGTTCATATTTTGCATGGAGTCCTTGCAAGGGCATGCACACAAGCTGGCAAAATTGGTATCATTTCATGCATAGCAGGGCTTACACCATGTTCGCCCGGGATCGCTCGAGTCTGTAGGGTAAGTCTCGAACCATTTTTTTCACATTAACCAAATGGAGACAAAAGAATCCACACACTGGCATCACCATGAAAGGCATGCATGCCAAATTTCGTTGCTTTCTACAATATATGCATTTTCTAGAGTTTTTCATGTAAAAACCCCTAAAATATTGCCCGCACGTGACACAACGTGCGTTTGGTGTCCGAATTCTTTCAAATTTTCCATGGGGACCTTCAATGAGCAGTCCCACACGCTGGCAAGATTTGGTGTCATTTCGTGCACGACGGGACCTACGCCACGTTCAACCGAGCCCGTTCGGTTCTGTTGGTAGTGTAAGTCTCGAACCAGTTTTTTTCACATTAACCAAACGGAGCCAAAAAAATCTCACACACTGGTGTCTTCATGGAAGACATGCATGCCAAGTTTCATTTCTTTCTGACATTATATGCATTTTCAAATAATTTTGCATTTTATGAAGTTCTATCAATCAAAAAGGGTTGATAAATGGTTGGACGTGTCACAACTTGTAAATGGTGTCGAATATCATTTAAACTAGGCATGGATGCCTACTATGATCATGCCCACCTGCTTGTAAAGTTGGGGTCATTCGAAGGATGTTCAAAAATAGACCATATGCAACGAAGGGTGTTCGGGTAGGGCCAAAAGGGACCGTTTGAAAGCACAATGTTTTTCGACATACGTGAAATGGCCCCAATAAATTTCCACCAACTTCCATGGCCAATTCAAGTCATCATGCCAAATTGTTTGGATTTTGACAAGTTTTTCATTTTCTGCCATTTTCTCGGTGAAAAAGGGTCGATAAATGGCCGAAC